>NW_024870818.1:4050000-4052500 GCF_019054845.1 Dipodomys spectabilis
CTCATGTATGCAAGGCAAGCACTCTACCACTGAGCCACCTTCCCAGCCCGATAAAGACACATTTTAAAGAAAACATAACTCATGCCTATAATCCCAGCTACTTGGAGGTGGAGATCTGAGAATCACAATTTGGAGCCAGCCCAAGTAGGCAAATAAAAGACTTTTTTCTCTAATTAACCAGCAAGAGGCTGGAACTGGAGACATGGCTCAAGTGATAATAAAAAAGGCCTACCAAGAGCATGAGGTCTTGAGTTCCACCTAGTACACACAAAAAATTCTTTTTTTCCTAAGTATATTTACAACTTTGAAATGCTCAGTTGAATTTTTAAAGTTAATGCTATATTAAAAGTTACAAAATAGTTTAAAAAGTTTATCAAGCTACTTCCACTCAATGCTTAGTGGTTATGAAGTTGTAAGATACATCTTGTATCCCCATGTGTTCCTCACCCCAATGGGGTGATGGTAGTGGTAGTCAATTTTGAATTCAGGCCAGGTACTCCATCACTTGCCTCCCATCTAGCTTTCTGCTGGCTACTTGGAGTTAGACTCCCATGGAATTTTCTTCACCAGCTTCAATCTGTGAGCCTCCAGATCCCCACGAACCACCAGTGTCTAGCTTCTTTTATGTTTATTTTATTTTTTCTCCTGATACTAGAACCTAGCACTTACACGGCTGGTGCTGTACCACTTGAGTATGACACTATCACATTTTTACTTGTAATTTCTTAAATAGGATGTTGTATTTTTTGTTCAGGCTAGTCTAAGACTGAAGTCCTTCCACCTATGCCTCTGTGATTATAGATATGACTCATAATGCTCAGCCTGTTGTGGAAACCCAGTCCTGATCATAGTTTGCCCAGGCTGGCCATGAATTTCAATACTCTTGATTTCTGTTTCCAGAGTAGCTGGGATTTTAATTTTAAAAAATCACTGAATTAAAATATTGCAGTTCTAAGCAATAAAATTCTAAGAAAGTTTTAACTAAGGCATAAAAACAGATTGGAAATGGAAAAGAAACACCATTTATCATAGTAGTGTGATTTATAGCTCACTAAAAAGGGCTCATCATTATTATAAATTGTATTTTTGCAAAGGCTGCCATATCTGGACACAGATCCATATAGTGGAGACCTAGAACATATTTGTATATATTTATAACTAATTCGTTTTGCTGTCCCCTAAGACAGTAGTCATAAGTGTGTGTGTGTGTGTGTGTGTGTGTGTGTGTGTAAGTATTGGGTCCTGACCTTAAGGCCTCAAACTCTTGCTTGGCTTTTTCCACTCAAAGCTGACACCCTACCATTTGAATTATAGCTCCACTTCTGGCTTTTCTCTGATTAATTGTAGATAGGAATCTCATGGACTTTTCTGTTTAGGCTGGCTTTCAACTGTGAACCTCAGATCTCAGCCTCCTTAGTAGCTAGGATTATATGTGTAGCAACCAGTACCCAGACAGTCATTACAAACTCAGGTGCTAGAAACAATAATTTCTCCTTAACCATTTCACACACACACACATACACACAAATGCATGACAATGCTATTAACTACTCAGACTGTCACTGATTTAGAATGAACCAGCAATTTCAGAAGGAACCAGTTATATAAATCCTAATAGTTGCTGTTACTGCCATTTATGTATGCATTTTCCCAGCAATTGTCCTTATCTGAGACAGCTCCTTTTCTTGTTGCATGATAAACTGAGGCTCCTTACATTCTTTCCTACTGAAGACTTCTTCCATCATGCCAGGAGAAATGTCCAGAAACCAAGGCCACTATCTAGTACCCTCTCTAACCTACCTCCTCAGCAAGAAAAGCTTCAAAGTCAAGCAATGGTCTATAAAACCTGGAGTTTCTTAACCTCAGGGCACTTAGGATGCAGATCAAGAATAACCATTACAATCATTTACTTTTATTATGAACTAAGTATGGCTTTTAAACATAGATAAGTGTTCTTTTTGTAAAATATATTCTGACTTCTAAATAAATCTCACAACTTATTTAAAATTGAGCACAGAAGTATTATGACCTAGAAATCATAATCCTAGTTATAGATCCAAAAGAACTAGAAATAGATATTCAAAGATACCTCAAAAACAAATTTATCAAAGATAAATGTTTATAATAGGCAAAGTATAAGCAATCTAATGGCCTATTATCAGAGATAAATAAACAATATGTGATATAGTCACACAATAGAACATTATTTAATGAAAAAAACAGGTGAAATATATTTTTTTCATTAAAGAAGATATGGTAAGCTGGGTGCTGGTGGTTCATACCTGTAATCCTAGGTACTCAGGAGGTTGAGATCTGAGAAACACAGTTCAAAGCCAGCCCAGGCAGGAAAGTCCATGAGTCTTATTTCCAATTAGCCACCAGAATGCCAGAAGTAGAGGTGTGGCTCAAGTGGTAAGGAGTAAGCCTTCAGTGAAAAAGCTAAGGGACAGTGCCCAGGCCCTGAGTTCAAGTCCTAGTACTGGTATGTGTACACACAAAC
>NW_024870818.1:4057500-4085000 GCF_019054845.1 Dipodomys spectabilis
CACCATTAAAGAGAGCCATGCTTCCACACAAAAATTCAAGTAGAAACTTGTTCTTCCTGCTTCTGTCCCGCAGCTGTCCATCAAAAGCAGCTTTCTCCCTGCGGTCTATCAAATATTTCCCTCACAAATCAATTTTACACATGATCAGCCCATACCCCTACTGAGCTGAACCTCCCCGTTAATTAAGTGAAGAAATTACCATATATATTATATTAATGCAAACATCATTCAGCTAGTAATTCACGGCTGATCTGGATAATGGAAAGGTTGAACACCCATTAACCCAAGCCAACAAAATGGGTTGGCTGAGAAATTCTAGCAGGTCTCATGTGACTTTTCCCTCTAACTGCAGCTCTGCGGTATCTGCTATTGTAATAATTAAAATCCTCCCGGTAGATCAATACTGGAATCTCTTTATGGGAAGTGCCCTGATGGAAATGTCTCAAGGAAGCTGGGGCTTCGGAACTCTGAAAAATTCATTTTTTTTTATCTGACAATTATCACCACACTGCAGACTAATTCAACAGTGCACCCCTCTCACTCTGCTTTGAATGCAGTGGAGATTGACATCTTAAAAAACCTAACATCTCATTTTAACAAATAAAGGCACTATTTCCACATACAGTTTGGAATTATCAGCAATCATGAAACCACACAAAAAATTAATATACATTAAGCACTTCATCTTCTGATGGCTTCCTCTGAGTTTCAGTTATCGCTGCCTTCTCCTCATTTCCTTTCTTTGTATCTTCCTGTATTGATCTCTGCCTTTTCATCTCTTAAAAAAAGGAGAAAGACATGTAAAATTATTATAAAGCTTGATATTTGTGTATTGAAATGTGGATTTACATTATCAGCATATATATGTATACATATTCAAATATTGTTAAAATCGTAAGATGGGAAAATTTAAAAAGTGTTCATACCTGGTCTATTCTCAACATATTGACTAAAAGACTGAAGTTGAGTTTTTCTGACTGTTGAATCTTTGCTGAACACAACAGGATTTCTAAAATGTTCTGTAGCTTTTGGTAATCTCTCAGTCCGGAGATCTTCTGTGCCATTCTAAAAGTAAAATACATGGTACAACAATCCTAATTTTATGAACATGAAATTACACATAAGGAAGATAACTTTTACTAATTTAGGATCATGCTGACTTAGAGACTTTAGAAAGTGTTTGAAAGAAAGATTTTTTTGAAGTACTCTAAATTACTCAACAGCAAGTTGTACTGCCCATAATAATAATAAAAACTTTGAGATACATGGTTTACATCATTGATAACTTAGATACTGTGAACCCTTGTGTCTTCTAATGAGAGGTATTGTTTAAAAACCATGTTTACCTCCTGTGCCCCCACTATTCTGCCCCATCAGTTTATACAGTCCCACAGACTTGTAGGACAAGAAGAAATAGTTTCTAATTTTATGCCCGTTGAGATAAACCACTAATGCTGGATGAAGGCTAAAAGGTAGGATTATAATACTACCCCACTGAACTGCATTTCATCAGCTATAACTTTCCAAAGCCAGATTTGTAAGTAAGCCCTTTACAGCTAAGGAAACTACAATTATCTTTTCTGGAGCTTCCTATGTTAATACTGGTAACAAATTCAAATGGTTCTATCAACAAGAAATATCCCAGAAGACTGAACCACTGCAGTGTGTGGAAGCTGCAGATACCGAGGTGCTGTGTACCAAACAAATATTTCATTTTATACCTAATCTTTTATTATTTTTATTAAGTGTTTTGAAAGTAAATAGGGAAAGGCTAAGATGCATGACTAATAGCTAAGCCTGCTGAATGCTGAAACTGGTTATCAAAAGCTACCAAGACTTTGCCCTTCCTCTGCATTGAGACAATCAGTAATGAGGGAGCCCTCCAATGGCCTATTCTCTAGCCTCAAGGAGGCCTGGGATACAGAATTCTCAAGGGAAGGTAACAGTTTATCCTTTTCCACAAACACAGAATGCCTCATTAATAAATGTGTAAACTGCATTTTATCATAAAAATAAAAAAAAACCCAATCAACTCTGGAAGCTTCAAGAACAGATGGACTCTATATGTTCTTTATAAACATCATTTTCAAAATCTTAGCTAAAAAACATTCATACAAAGGCATCTACTTAAAACTCACCTTTTTTTTGGAATGCGTTTAAAAAAATTACTAGATAACAGCTTTTTGGAGAACAAAATGAATCTCATTCATATAGATGATTAAACTTTAAGAATGAGATACCCTATTTTTTAAAAAAATTATCTAACATATTTATCATTAATATCATTCTTTTATCTAGCTACGTGAAATCAGGATAGAAATAATTTTTGCTTTTACTTTTAAGATTATATAAATCTTACTGACAGTATAATAACCATCCAAGAGTCTGAAACTCAAGTCTTTATCAAAATAAACAGAGTTAAATTATTTTAGGCCGAGCAACATGCTAAAATATCAGTGTAATTAGCTAGCAAATCCCATCTTAAGAAACCTTTTTATGAGTAGGGACTTCTGCCACTTTACAAATGTATTCCTCTAAACCCACTAATTCAGTTAGCCTTTTCAATCCATTGTATTATTCTTAGGCCAGCTTCCTTCTGCATTAAATCCACTGCAGAAAGCTAAATTGAACGCAAAAAATCAGACCTGATCCAGGCTTCCTTTTGTTAAAAGATAGAGACCAAAAGTCTTCTGTTGCTGCCACACACTTTCATCACCAATTTATAGAAACCCACAATATAGGGGAAAAGCAATGAAAGTCATTGTTTTGGGACTTCAAAGCATCTCTGTGTCAGGGCAAGGAAATCCTTTCAGTCAGCAGGGCAATCCACATAGTCCGCAGGTGGGTAAAAAGTTATACAGAGCCTAAAGTGTCCTAAAGCTAGAGAAATACTAATGGTACACTATGAGGAAATGAGGGAACATGTGGATGGAGATAATACAGTGTATAACAATAACTGATTTACAGTATGTGTCATTTTAGCTAAAATGCAAAGTTTATAATGGCACAAAACACGTGAATATCTTAAGCACTTATATTTGATGATATTACTGCATTCACATAAAATGGACTCCTAGAAATAACAAAGTTCACTTAAATGCACAGAAAATTGAAGATGGTAGAATAATGTACTAAATTCGGTAATATTCTTATAAAAAATACATATAGATATAGAACATATACATATATAACTGAACAGTTTCTATGTCCTGTGATTTTTTACTTGAAATAGCAATTGAAAGGAAGAATTTCTCTCAAAAACAGTATATGAAAACGAATCATAACATATTAAATTTGTTGGCTACTTAATAAAAGTTCTTAAATCTTATTTTAATGTAAATAATCTGGTAAGAAATTGTCTTTAGAATATATAAAGTGTCAGTAGAAACAAGTGGTCAATTAGACTTACCTTAATGTCTTGCTCTGAGCTCTCAGTTATAGCTTTCTGGGCAGCACTGGAAAGTGAATTTGCCACCTGTGGCTGAGCTTCCAGGAGTTTCTTCAGCTTCAAGTCTACCAACTTACTATTTTGTTCTGTTAAATATGCAAATACCATGAATAACAAGTAAGATTTATTTAGATGTATATTCTACCAATTGTAGGCAACATCACAAAAATATTACTGTATTTTAAAAGAAAGAGGAAAAGGGCATTAGGGCTGTGAGGCAACAAATCAGATTCTAGACATGTATAGAGTTCTTAAGACATGTATTTTGCCCTCAGAATGATTTCCCATAAAAAGTACAGTCACAATCAATATACCTGATGTTAACCAAGTTATGCTATTGGTAATGTCATTTTTTTGAAAAGCTAAGCTATACAGAATATATATATATATATATATATATATATATATATATATATATATGTAACTGCATAGGTTATATATAATAGCGAACTAGATAGTTAAATGAATAAGTATATTTGATTTAAAATTTTATTATTTTGTAATGTCATTCTTTTAGTATGTTAAGGTCATTTATGTAATACTATCTTAAACATGTTTCTTAACCTGCTCTCAGTCATATACATTCTTAGAGTCCAGTGTTAAGTGTGTACATATATACATATATTTATATATCCAGCATTGAAATGGTATATTTTCAAATACTTGCTTTGCAGATAGCAGAAATATCAGATTATCATGTTTTTAGAATTAAATCAAGATAAAAATTAAAACAGAACTATAATTTTTACAAGTAATTTCAAATTATTTTTAAATACATTAATCTGTAATAGTAAAATAGTTCTGAATAAAGTAGAAATAAATTTTTTTACTTTAATAATTTCACACAAGGCAATCTTTAATAAAATGGTTGTAAAAGACATGCCAACCATTTGGTGAATGATATTTTTCATAAAGATTAATAACTTTTCTAATTATAATACTCTTAATAAATGCTATTATCATTGCTTTCATGCAAATTGGTCAGTTTATATTGCTAGGCTTCTTTTTTAAAACAATATCTGATGAACTATGGTCAAATCAAGATAAAGATTAAACAACTTATTATTAAAACATTATGACTTTTATATACATATTAAAAAAGAATTTTGGGAAAAATACAGCAAGGATAAAGATCATAATATATTCTCTGTGCTTTAATTCCAGTTTGCCTTCCTATTTCTTACTGCCATAAAGTAAAACACGGATCTGAACTGGAAGCCAGTATATATCCATGCCAACACTTACTTAAGTGCTTAAGAACTATAAACAATACAAGTTAACCTCAAACAGGAAGAGTAAGATATGGTTTCTACATTGGCATAAAGTTAGGAGAGAATTCTTTTTAAAAGTCTAAGAGTCAAGCCTGTTAGGATTAATTAACCATTAAAAAAAATAACAGCCACAAAGTTGTAATAGCTGTAATTGGAAAACTCTTCTAGTTTTTTTACCCTCTTCCTAATCTACCATAAAATACAGACATATGCATTATTTATTGCCACTAATTTTATACAAGTATAAAGCAAGTGCTAAACCTTCAATTCTATTGTTATGTAGCTTATCAGTAAAGATATACTATGGTTTCTAAGAAAGTATTGGGTGTTAATTGTAATAATAGGATAGGTAGGCAACAACCAATATATTCTCATAAAGAAAAGGCAAACCCAATTTCTTCAATTTTTAAGAAAGAGTAAGAGGTATTCTTATTGAGTTAATAATTCAATTTTTTCTTATATATCAGACTTCTCTTGAACTTGCACAAATATACTGCTATCTAGCTTTACTATAATTTAATGCCAGGCCATGAAGGAGTTACTCTTAAAAGGAGATTTTTTTTTTCAAGTATTCTTTCTGGCTAGAAAACCTTGGTCAACTGTCTTAGAGAAGTAATGACTTTAAACAGGAAAAAATACCCAAAAGCAGGTTAGCATTATAGGAGTATGCCATTGATGAAAAAAAAAATGCCTCATTAAATTGAAACAGATCACCAAAGAGTGACTTCTATACGTATTTAAGTAATTCTACAGGTTAACAAAACTTGTACTGATTACTTGTAGCTAGCTTGTAAAGGCAATTCATGGAACATTCATCTGTTAAAAACTCCAAAAAAAAAAAAAAAATCTGGTGGTTCATGCCTGTAATTCTAGCTACTTAGGAGGCTGAGATTTGAAGGTCAGTTTGAGACAGCCCTTGGCAGGAAAGTTTGTGAGACTCTTATCTCTAATTAACCACCAAAAAGCAGGAAATGAGGCAATCATTCATGTGGTAGAACACCAGTCATGATCAAAAAAGGTTTAGAGACAAGAATCCAGATTCTGAATTTAGCCCCAGTATTAGCATAAAAACAAACAAAACAAAACAACCCACCAAGAAGTAACTTTTATTTTTAAAGGAAAGCATCTTTCTATTTTAAAGAAGAACTTACAGAGGTGAATGACCAATGTGATTCACTGATTTACTAACATAAGATATGATATTAACTTAGTTGTAATGATAATGGAAATTAAGCAAAATAGGAACTATATTTAAATATTTAAAGTAAGCATAGAACTTGCAAAATAATAATAATGTATCTAAGACTATCCATATTTTTGTTTTGCTTGTTATTTGAGAAACAAGGACTCATGATATAACCCAGGCTGGCCTAGAACTTGCTGTATAGCCCATGCTCATCTAGACCTCACTTTACCCCTGTATTGGCTGCTCCAGTGCTAAGCTTACAGGCATGTACTACCACATCCAGCTTTAAGACTTTAAATTTCATACTAAATAAAAAAGTCAGATTCATGGTTTGCATTTACATTTGGAGTATTCAATGGATACACCATATATACAATGTCAAACCAACATATTTAAACAGAGAAGAGAACCAGTTATTGAATGCCTACAAATTGCCTCATATAATATAAAACATAGGATTGCATAATACTAATAAGAGAACACAGTTACAATTTGCTATTCTAATGACTTTTAGCATTCAACCTAAAATAAAAAAGATAAAATGAAACTCAAAAACGTTAATGAAAGCAGATATAGCTAAATGATTTATGATAGCCACAAATGAGGTAAAACTATAAAATAAGATTATGAGACAATAACAATAAAAGCATGAAGTTTGCCATGCAGCAGGACACAAAACATTTATAATTTGAAATTACCAGGAGTATCAAGGTCATTTTCTAAGTTAGTAAGTTCATCTCCACCTCCTACAACAAAGCCTTCAGGAATTTCCTCGTTAGTATCTATCTCAATATTATCATTTTCATCTGTAAGAACATGTAGCAATAATGTTAGCATGTTATTTGTATTTTATATCCTTTGTTCAAAATACTAAAAAAGAAAGAAACCAGTTTTTTAAAACTGAGTTATTAAAACTAAGGTCTGACAAAGACAAGCAAGTTAAGAAATCAGTTTCAAGTCATTTTTTCACTGCTGGATTAACATTTATATTTTAAATTCTTATATCAAAGATGAATTATCATATCAAAGCATAACAAACGTTTTGACAATTTTCCACCTATTGTCTGTGCTGTCTCTAAGTCACTGAACTCCTTGAGTCCTTTTATTTTAACCTATAATCTCTTAAAATGGTACATAAAAATGAAGTTAACTTAATGAATCATCAAATAGTATCTTGAGAACTTATTTTTAGCATTCATTGGATGCTGAATAAACACTTAAGTTCTTATAGAACTGTAGCTATATTTAAACCATTGTAAGAAGATCTGTTTTTCTACTAAGGACTCATTATTCCCAAAGCATTAAGAATAAGATTCGAATACTAGACTACTATATTTTATTTATTTATTTTTTGTGGTGCTGGGAATTGAACCTAGAAATTTATACATGTTAGGCAAGCACTCAACCACAGAGTTAACATCCCCAGGCCTTAATATAGTTCCACTATATAGTAGAATGTTTAGAAACAACTAAGACAATACACCTTGGAAGAGCTAAAATTAGGACAATTATTTTAAAATATTAAATATACAGAAATGACGCTGTATAGCACTGTTTTATACCCTTAGTAAAATGTTATAGGTTAGAAATTGAGTCTTTTCTATATTAAAAATTTCTACTACATAGAAAAAAATATTTTCAAGCCCTCGTAATAAAATTGGTAATTTTGAATTCCATACATGTGCAGAGACATACGAACAGTCTTATTTACATATTATATATTTGTAATATACTATGGAACTTTTGGATAGATATAGATATATAGATGTCTACATCTATATTAGTTGTTTAGCTCTGGAAGTTGAAGTATACATACACACATACATACATAGTTGTTTAGTTCTGGGAGTTGATGAATATCCTTGTTATTCTCCTGCATATTTTTTTCTTTTCTAGATATATTTTTATTGTAAAAATACTGTACAGAGGGGTTACAGTTATATGAGTAGGATAATGAGTATATTTCCTATCAAGCATTGTTACCTCCTCATTTGTTTTCCCCTACCATCTTTCCCTCCCAACCTCCCTCCCGCACACCCTGAAATTGTAAAGTTCATTTTCAACATAGTGTGTTGTACATCTCACTGTTAAAATGGGTCAACCTGTATCCTTATTTAAGCATTTTGTTATATCCCTTCCCCTCCCCAAATTATAAAAATTATAAGTCAAATGAACTCCAAGACAGGACACAAGTGTTTTTTCTTTCTTGCTATTGTTTTTAACGTACTTATAATGCACTATGTGATTCTTTTGTTTGTACTTCCCCCATAGTATAACCCCAGTTTTCACTGTATCTGATTCAGGTGTCCTGCATCTCCTGCATATTTTTTTTTTTGGGTCCGGTTGTGGGGCCTGAACTCTGGGCCTGGGCGCTGTCCCTCAGCTCTTCAGCTCAAGGCTAGCGCTCTACCACTTGAGCCACAGCGTCACTTCCGGCTTTTTTTTCTTTTTGCTTATGTGGTGCTGAGGAATCGAACCCAGGGCCTCATGCATGCAAGGCAAGCTCTCTACCACTGAGCCACCTTCCCAGCCCTCTCCCGCATATTTTTATTGGACATTTTTTGCTAATGGTGATACATTCTAAAGATTTTTTTTCAAATTGAGAAGTTTCAGAATTCCTGAGCTTTGCCTTAATTCTTCAACATTTATGCTCCGAAACTGCACATGATTGATGTTTTTTGCTTCCCAAGTAAATATGTACTAAGAACATTACATAATTACATGTACTTTGTAAACCATTTAGAAGAAAATAACAAATACAAAAGACTGAAAAAATGTTCTCTGTGGGTAGTGGGACAGCAATAAAATTAGTAAGTGCTTTCACAGAAGTAGCTAAGGCATTATACATGACTTCAGTTAAGTACATCCAGTTGAGAGATCTGTTCAGATCAACTATACTTATAATAAACATTTAACTCATTTCACAAATGTCATTTCATCAACCATGTTATTCAAATAGTTTTGTTGCTTAAATGAATTATTTTCTAGGTGTTAAAAAGCTGACACAAACACTTTTTACTATTATTCTGTATTGGAGAAAATTTACTATTCATAGATTTAGGAGGTATGGTATAACATACTTTGTTGCTATCAGTCAGTATTCACTGATTATTACTGATCATAATTAACCTAGAGCAAAAGTAGAAATTTCAATATTCATTCCTTCACTCAAGGAACTTCTACCTACAATTAGCAAAACTCTGTGTTAGATGTTGAAGCGATACCAAATTCTGCAAGACATTTATTCTTCCTGAAGAGAATACATTGAAATGATTGTAATACCACATAGGATAGGTGTTAATGGAGTAGAAATAAAGTATACAACAGATTCAAAAGGTAAAAAGATGACTCTGTGCTTGTGACCAGGAATTCTTTCTTGTAAGTGCTAACCTTTAAATTAGGTCTTGAGAAGAGTATAGAATTTCGAGAGGTACAATTGAGAGAAGATCATTATAGACTTGAAAGGATAAAGGGGTAGGTTATGTTAAGAGAATATTATAAAGTCCAATTTGGCTCAAGCATACTCAGTGGGAAATAATAGGAGGGAGGACTTGAAAGGCAAAATGTAGAAAGTCTAGAATAACAGAATGGGAAGTTTATGTTTTACTTGATAGAAATGAAGAAATGATTGTGCTGTTGCATGAGCAGCACTGTACTTTACAAGATTAAACAGTTTCCAACCTAAGTATCTTCTTGTAGATAGTTGTAAAGTATGTATAATTTTTTTTTTTTTTGCTTATGTGGTGCTGAGGAATCGAACCCAGGGCCTCAGGCATGCAAGGCAAGTGCTCTACCACTGAGCCACCTTCCTAGCCCCAAGTATGTATAATTTATAAGTGGTAAAATAAATAATGAAGTTTATATCTTTTCTAAACAAGAGGAGCTTCACTATTATCTCTGCAATATCACTCATGATTAAATTCTCATATTCTACTTAGGTGAAAGAAAAAGCAATATAGGGTCTATGCATGAGAGTGTGACATCATCCTTCATGTAAAATAATAACCTTATGTGCTGGACTAGAGGACAGTAGAGCTGGAGGTAGGAAATTCAGGTTGAAATTCAGGAATAACTTGGAGGCAAGAAGTATGGGGAGTCTAATCTAAGATAAAAAGAACTGAGGATAGTTATGACACGATTTAAAAGCTTATTAGATATTGGGTTATAGAGAAGGAATACTGAAAAGAGTGAAAGTGAGGCAGATATCACAACTGAATCTCCACTAGAATGGTGGCTTCTTTCATATTCCTATGAAAAGGACTAATTAACTATGGAAATGCAGTTAGATATGGGTATTTTCAGCTACCAAGAATATATTCAAAAGTGTACCTTCTTTCATTACCCATTTATATAATGCCAGGTTCTGGTATAATGTTAAATAGATGCTATTCATTTTATTTCCAATTGATTACATTTGGGGTAATTTAATATTTATGTATGTATTGCTAATCTTGGATAAAAGGATTACCATTTGGGAGGGCAAGAGTAAGAATTGATCTCCTATACAGCTCAGATCTTCTTAAGACTAGATTCCTACTTCCTTTCTATTCACTAACTTCAGTTTTACAATGAACCTTGAATTCCTTTTATCAGTTAATATTACGCATTTCCCAACACACCTGTGGAAATGCTCTAAACGCATTCTAGCAGAACTAAAGTGGATGTCCATTTGTGTGCACATACATGTATACTATTACAGATAATATCATATATGAATATGAATATAGATGAAGATATAGATATCTTTTATGGCTAACCACTGAAAATCCAGTAGGTGAGCAAGGCAGAAACTAAACTAGAGATTCATTATGTAGGTGAATCTGGTTTGTAAGTATGGCATGTATTATGTGGCCAGGAAAATGTAAAAGGAGATTAGATGTGCACTGGAATGTGAAAAATGCATTTTGGTTGGCTCTGTATAAGAGTACAAGCAAAATAGGGATCCCAACAGTGTGAATTACAGCACAGCAATAAGGCTAATCTTATACTTTATGGGTGAATAGAATACTTATAGATCAACAGAATATCTGGTGACAACAACAAAAGAATATCTACAATTCTAAAGAAAAAAACAGGCTATTAAGAAAAAAATCAAGATGGTCAAAAAATTCTCCATTATGGTTTTTAATATTCTTAGCAAAAGCCCCTTAAAATTCATATACTTATAGCTTGATAAGTAGCACAAAAGTTAGCACAATACTAATTGCTATTAATAGAAGTTGAAAATTGGAAGTATTGAAGGGCTTTAAGATTTTATTTTGTCTCAACAAATTCAGGTAAATCCACTTTCCATATCTGAAATAATAAGGATCAGAAAGGCCCGCAAACATTCTCAAGGACACAATGAAGATATTTTCTTGCCAAGTGTGGTGACTCATAGTTGTAGTCCTAACTACTTAGGAGACTAATATTGGGAGGATAATGGTTCAAGGCTAGCTATGTCAAAAGGTGTGTAAGAACCCAAGTCAAACAACAAAGAGTGCTGGATATGGTGGCATATGCTTGTCATCCCAGTGATATGGGAAGTATAATAGAATCAAAGTCCAGTCAGGCATAGGTAAAAAGAAAACTCTATTTAAAAAGCAAATTAAAAATGGTCGATTTGAAATGTAAACCAAAACATTGTTTTCCAGGTGCTGGTAGCTCACTCTGTAATTCTAGCTACTCAGGAGGCTGAGATCTGAGGATAGCAGTTTGAAGCCAGCCCAGGCAGGAAAGTCCATGAGACTTTTGTCTCCAGTATAGCCAAAAGTGAAGCTGTGGTAACAGCACTAGTTTTAAGCAAAAAAACGCAGGAACAATATGCAGTCCCACTACTGACACAAAAAACAGAAACAAACAAAAAAGCCCCAACCTCCAAACCCCACATTATTTTATGTAAGTCAAAAGGAGGCAAAAATATCAGTTTAAAGTTACATGATCCCAATCTAATTCAAACTAAAGTGATAAGCTATAGAACATATACATAAAAACATAAAATAGTCACCACCTATCATGCTCGCTACTTGGGAGTGGAAAATTGGTAAAGTCACAGTTCAAGGTCAGCTCGGGCAAAATGTTCTTGAGACTTTCTCAGTCAATGGCTGGGTAGAGCATATCAGTCATCCCAGTAGGAGGCTGAGATTGTGAGGATCTCAGTTCCAGGATAGGTTGAGCAAGAAATGTTTTCAAGACCCTGTCTCAACAGAAAAATCAAGACCTCATGGTCTGTGTCTGTCATTCCAGCTATTGTAGAAAGAGTAAATAAAAGGATCATGTTCAGAGTGCCCTGGGCAAAAAGTGACACCCCAATCACAAAAATAACTGGGCAAAAAGGGCTCATGTGATAGAGTCCCTGCCTATCAGGCACAAAAAAATGAGTTCAAAAAAATCCCCCAATATTAAATATATAATATGAAATTATAAATATCATCTTAGAGCACGGTAGCTACTTACTTTACAAATGTAGCTATGTACCATAAACAAAAATGTAGCATTTATTAACAAAAATAAAACCTTAACAAATACGCAAAGCAAAAATTCAGGCCAAAATCTGTGAACAGTACCATATATCTCAAAACAATGTTGTCAAACTTGTCAGAGATCTCTACTTAGCTTAGTAAAATAAATACAATGGACCTACAAGTTTGTTACACAACATCAACACAACAATGTCATTATCATCATTTCTAATCACTGTTGTCTTCGTCGTCGTCATCGTTGTCGTCATCATCATCATTATCATTATCATCATCATCATCATCATAGAGGACTAAACATGTGGTAGGCAAGTGCTCCACAATTGACATATACGTTTAGCTACAATTTTTTTTTTTTTGCAGTCCTGGGCTTGAATTCAAGGTCTAGGCACTGTCCCTGAGTTTTTTGTTTTTGTTTTGTTTTGTTTGTTTAAGGTTAGTACTCTACCACTTGAGGCATAGCTCCATTTCTAGCATATATTGGAAATAAGAGTCTCATGAACTTTCCTGCCAAAGCTGACTTTGAACCTCAGATCTCAGCCTCCTGAGTGGTTAGAATTATAGGCATGAGCCATTGGTGCCTGGCCTAGAATGGGATTGTTAAATGAGGCTATAACAAGCATATACCTACAAAATAACTACAAAAACTGGAATCTAGCACAGGTGTGATTCTCTTACTTACACAAGAATTAAGCTATATGTAGTTATAATACTATATGTAGTTATAATAGGATGCAAGTAGATTGCTTGAATACATAGCTATATATGACCTAAAATACCTTGCATATATGTTCTGTGAACATCATAAAGCTGAAGTTGCTTCATTTCAAGCTTAAGTTTGCTTTTCTTATTGAGCCTGGTTGCTTGCTTGAGAGCAAGCGGGTTCAAGCAGTAGGTCTGAGTGATATGTCTCGAGGAAGTTGCACTCATCTATTGTATCTAGTCTTTACTATGCTCTTCTTTGTCACTCTGTACTACTGCTTCTAAAATCTTCCTATTCTAGTATGCTATCCAGGTTGGTCTCAAATTATTTCTCTCCCTTTCACATTATACCTTAGCAAAAGTTTGTAGATCTGATGGATCATACTATTCATTCTTTACTCCTGATATGTCAACCTTACAAGGGTAATTTCCACTTAGGAAACTTGTAAACACAAGTGAATTTTTTTTTTTGTTGGTCGTGGGGCCTGAACTCTGGGCCCAGGCAATGTCCCTCAGCATTTCAGCTCAAGGCTAGTGCTCTACCACTTAAGCCACAGCACCACTTCCAGCTTTTTCTGCTTACTGAGGAATTGAACCCAGGGCCTCATGCATGCAAGGCAAGCACTCTACCACTGAGCCACCTTCCCAGCCCCAACACAAGTGAATTTTGATTTGCTATGTAAGGATAAGAAAAGCATAGGCAAGGGGAAAAACGCAGCCCACTTTTGTGGGTAAAGAGCAGCTATGCCCATTTATTTAAGTATCGTTTATGGATGATTCCAAGTCATGAAGCAGAGTTTTGATGTTGGGAAAGACCACATGGCTTGAAAAGTTTAAAATATTTACTCTGATCTATTCTATAGTTTGCTGATTCCTCATTTATGACTGTGGATGATTTTGCTTAATAGGCAGATGTGTAAGTCTGATGGTTGTCTTTTAGAAAGGACTTTTATCCCTTCACTTTTCCTAAAGGACTCTCCTTACTTCCTAGTCTGTATAGCTAAGATCAGATCCAGTCTGATCCATGTTCCTTTATAAGTACAGCCCCAAGATACATCACTGAGGACAAGAAGTAAGTATACTCTACTTGTTTAAAATCAACCTTAGCTCTCATTAAGAGTCTACCATATGATGTAAGGCTGATTCCAACATCCTTAAATGCTGTGTAGTATGGGGTAAATGGACCTGGGTGACTTTGTTTAGGGCTGGACATATATAAGACCTGTGAAATCATTTGGTACATGAGAGAACAGACAAATAATGTTTCTTGTTGGCTGCCATGGTCCATCTGCTTGTGTTGCTAATTTTGCATGGCCTTTAATAATGTTTAAATATACAAATGTCCCTTAGCAGAAAAGGGAACATGACTTTTAGGCATATCCTCATAAGATATCTGTCAAACTCTGCTCCTCCTTTATTTCACTTGACTTTCCCATTTTTTAGTCTTGTAGTTCTTGCCATCTTGCCAGATCAAATCCTCATTTGTTTACCTTAACTTTACCTTAGTAATTGAATGATGTCTAATGCAGGTGTCCACTTTGTCCCTCTCTTTGTCCCCCGCTCCCTCCTCCCCGCCGTAGGGTCTAGGGCTAGAACTCAGAGCCTGGGCATTGTCCTTAAGCTTTTCTGCTCAAGGCTAGTGTTACACTTTGAGCAATAGCTGTACTTCTGGTTTTCTGGTGGTTAACTGGAGAAAAGAGTCTCATGGACTTTCTGCTTGGGCTAGCTTTGGACTTCAATGCTCAAATCTTAGCCTCCTGAGTAGGTAGGATTATAGGCATGAGCCACTAGCACCCAGATGCTCTTATTGTATAGAAAACACACACTGTTTGGACTATAACATTGACAAAGTTTCCTTGCCTGGTCTATTCTTTATGTATCCTTGGCTAGGAGATTTCAAAAACTGTATCATTTTAATTCCTTTTTATTTTGGGGTGGGGGGTCCGGTCGTGGGGCGTGAACTCTAAGCCTGGGCGCTGTCCCTCAGCTCTTCAGCTCAAGGCTAGCACTCTACCACTTGAGCCACAGCACCATTTGCGGCTTTTTTCTTTTTGCTTATGTGGTGCTGAGGAATTGAACCCAGGGCCTCATGCATGCAAGGCAAGCGCTCTACCACTGCCCCTCTTCCCAGCCCTTCATCATTATAATTCTTAACCTTTCAAAGTTTGACATGATTATCTGTTCAACACTGGGGGAAAACTTAAAAGAAACACTGATAAATTGCCACCCTACTCTTACTATTCTGATACTAGCTTTATGATGCCATAGGAAGGTAACATTAATAGGATTACAAGAGTCTATTAGGAGGATAAAGACTGGATGGGGGTTTTCTATCATTCAGAGATATAAGGAAGCAAATATAAAGACTTCTATATTTATAAAGAGAATTTCAGGATAAAAGAAACACCTTGCTTTTAATGATAAATCAAAACAAATTACCACAGTATTATATAAATGTAGCTGTGAGTAGTTACTGAAATTGCAACAGGGTTGGGCACATGCCTAGCATATACAAGGCTTTGAGTTCAATATGGAAGGAAGGAGAGAGAAAGGGAACTTACAACAGCAATCTTAAATCAAGGAGTTGAAAAGGCAAGAGAAGGATTTAGTTAAGGTATCTACATACTGAGAAGTCCAGAGGGACAGGTACATAGCTGATTGTAAAACAAATTTATGGAATGCCATATTAGATGCCACAGGTGCTAGTTTTGAGTTCTCTATGCAACAGGGGCTTTTCAAGATAATGAATCAACTAGAAATCTCATCAGTAAGTTTTAGTTTACTTTAAAGAAACTTATCATTAATCTACAAATAGATTACCTTTGTTTGAATCATGTAAAGTGTTATTCAAATCCTGAATTGTTTACTCTTCAGGATGATTTTAGAATTCTAAGATTAACTCAGGCCAAATGGCTGGCATATTTCCAAAAATAAATAGGTTTTATACTAAAAAAAAAAACCTACCACATAGGCCTCGAGTATACTATTAAATTTTAAAAGTTCCAAATTTAAGATGGCCAATTACAATTCTCTTTATAAATATAGTCCTTGTCCCAATAGTAAGCTTAAAATAATCTCAGCAGATAATGAAGAAAACTTTTATAGTGAAGGAAGTCAGGAGACTAAACAGAAACTGATATGGGGCTTATTCAGAATTCTGACATATTAGGCTGTAATGGCAGAATTATTACCCGACCGATTTTATAAATATCTTATTCAAAGTGAAAGTTTTGGGGCTAGGAATAGAGTGTGGACCTATTATTATGCACATGGTCTTAGATGCAACCCTAAGAACAAAGACAAGTCTTTCATATCAAAGCTCATCACTCATAAGTCTTATAATCTAAACATTACTTACTACTACTGCATTTACTTACTACTAAGACACTTAACGAAGTATCATGGGGTACTGCAAACCAAGGCTTGTATGAGTTTTCTATTAAAGACAGTTATTTCTGGTCTGTTATAAATTAAACCAAAAGGTTGGTTTACAAACAGCAACAGTAATCTTGTGATTTACTATGCTTCCTTTAGTTTTTTTTTTTTTTTTGGCAACATATCAATAGGTTAGCAACTTTATGTTTTTGATGTAACATACTGAAAAATCCCAAAGGTCCACTGCAGATTTCTGGGTTGTCTGTAGAATATGATACAAGATTCTTTAACTCACCTCCAGATGCCTTTGACCTTTCTTTCAACTTTTCTGCAGCCATTTCACCATAGCTGGGAAGTTCTGACATCTTCACTCCAGATCGAGCTTCTGCTATTAGCTGACGAGCTCTCTCTCTCAGCTGCCGACGTCGCTCTTCATCTTGCTGCTAAGATATATTGAACAGTTGCCAACTCAGTAATTGACAGAAATGCAATTTCATTTTCAATCTGATCATCATGATAGTAACTGGTTTACAGCATGGTGCTTGCCCCACATTATAAATAGGATGCTCTATATCAGTTGGATGTCACACCATTTTAAAAAGGCATTCTAGAATCAGATTTTTTTAAACTGACAAATTATTATAGTAAAATGCCCATTAAAAATTCAAATTAAAATATTTGGCAATATATTATTGAGGAAAACTCAGGAATTGTTAATAAGAGAATCCAACTTTACAGAAGGAAGTCACAAGACAGACTTTAAATTAATATCTTGCTTTTTAAAGAATAGAGTATAACTATTTTCTAAGAAAGGCATTGAGCACTGCTATCTTTGATAGCAGCAAATAAATTGGACAAATATAAGAACGGTATTTTTCTATGGAGCAGGAGTAGGAATAGATCAGTACATAATTCTGATTTAAAGATGAGTAATAACAATAACCCAATAGTGATATAAAATTCTTTTTTGGCTATTCCTTCTGTTCCCAGATGAACAATGAAAAAAATAATGATAAAAGTCTAACATAGGTTTTGAATCTACTAAACTAGAATTAAGAGATACAAATAATCAATGCGAAATTATTTTGTAAGCTTGAAAGCAAATAAAATAATCAATATGACAAAACAAAGATTGCAATAATCTGGCTCTAATATATCTTTGTAGTGTTACCCCTTAAAATTTACCTCCTAACCTCACAAAACCTTTATTTATTCACAAAAGAATTGCATGTAGTATGTAGTTTCACGTATTTGTGGCTCTCAATGTTCTTTTCTTCTCCTTAACTCCTACTCACTCTTCAACACACACACACACACACACACACACACACACACACACACACTCTCGCGCATGCGCCAGTTCTGGGGCCTTGACCTCAGGGCACAGCCCTGGAGCTGTTTTTCTCAAGGCTAACACTCTACCACTTGAGTCACAGTTTGACTTCTGGTTTTTTGGTGGTTAATTGGAGATAAAAGTCTCACAGACTTTCCTAGCTTCAAACCTCAATGCTCAGATCTCAGCTCCCTGAGTAGCTAGGATTATAAGTATGAGCCACCAATGGCCAGCTTGTGGTGTAATACTTGTCAAGTTGAAACTCTGTAGATGTGTACATCTGAGTAGAATTGAGCTACTTTAAAGGTATGAGCTAATCTCATTTATCTTTGATTCTCTGGTCTTTAATACAAACCTTGGTAACATGCTAGATGCTACACAAATTTTAAGTATAGTACAGGGATATACTTCAGTGGTAAAGCACATATCTAACATGTGCAAGCCCTGAGTTCAATCTGTAGCACTGTCCTCTCCAACATGTTCTGTTGATTACATACTAAAGCTAGCCCAGAGGGATTAAATGCCACTGTCATTTTTAAGAGAGTAGCAAGTTTTGACTGCATTAGAGCATGTGGTCTTGAGGATGGAACCTAGGCCCTTGTGATTGCTAGATAACACTGTACCAAGCTCCACTTCAGCCCTTTTGAAGATAACATGTAGGATGGAATACTTTAGTGTGGCTGTCTTTGGAAAATATAGATTGCTGCAGCATAGTATGAATATACATTCCCCACCAGCTATTTACTAAGAACTTTAATAATAGTAGTCCTTGCTATAATTTGTAACTATTTTGAGGGGAGCATTAACTAGCTGTTTTTTGTCATTAACTGGGATATTACTCAGCTCCCACCAGAGACACAGGGTAAGTAATTGACTCTTTTCCTTTGATTACTAATTTTTAAGAGTTGTTTCAAAAGCTGTGTCACAGAAAGCATGTCAGTAGCTCTTCTTTTTTTTCCTTTTTTTTGGGTCCGGTCGTGGGGCCTGAACTCTGGGCCTGGGCACTGTCCCTCAGCTCTTCAGCTCAAGGCTAGCGCTCTACCACTTGAGCCATAGCGCCACTTCCGGCTTTTTTCTTTTTGCTTATGTGGTGCTGAGGAATTGAACCCAGGGCCTCAGGCATGCAAGGCAAGTGCTCTACCACTGAGCCACTTTCCCAGCCCCATCTCTTCTTTTTTTTTTTCAAGGGTACCTCTCTAAGTACTTTCATATATTCTTATAACTTCATCCATCAGCTCCATAGTCTTCATCTATTCTTACATCTTAGCATCAATTCACTTCTCAATTACCTACTAGCAACTGTATTCAAATGTACTACTACCTCTTCAAACCCAGTCTGTCTTATCCCAAGTTTTTCCCTTCCATTACAGTTCCTTTTAGTTTGCCTATTTCTATTAATAGTACTCTAGTTCTTACTTTAAAACTTGTCATCTTTTTTCTCCCTACCTATCTAATCTGTTACGAAGAACTAGGCGAATACCAATTCTACCTCAAATATGTTTCTTACATTTCTCTTTCTACTGCCATTGCCACTCACTCTTCCCCAATCTTATTTTCACTTTCTTGGATTCTTTATGTTTTATTAATTTAAACAGAATCATGTGTACATAGGAGATAGCTGGAATTGTATGATTGTTAGGTATCTGGTCTACCACATGAAGTGTATCTCCAGCCCTTCTATAGTGGTTTTTTTTTTTTTTGTTTTTTTTTTGGGTCTGGTCGTGGGGCCTGAACTCTGGGCCTGAGCACTGTCCCTCAGCTCTTCAGCTCAAGGCTAGCACTCTACCATTGAGCCACAGCGCCACTTCCAGCTTTTTTCTTTTTGTGTATGTGGTGCTGAGGAATTGAACCCAGGGTCTCAGGCATGCAAGGCAAACGCTCTACCACTGAGCCAACTTCCCAGCCTATAGTGGTTATTTTGAAATAGGGTCTTACTTCCTGTCCAGACTGGCCTGGATCACAGTCCTATTGTAGGTGGGAAGCTGTTTCTGGTGAAATGGGTTCTAATGAAGTTTTTCCCAGGCTGGCCTTGAACTAAGTGCTTTTCAATTATAGCCTTTCAAATAGCTAGAATTACAGGAGTGAGCCACTGGCATCAGGCTCTTTGGAGACTTATGTGGCTTCCTAAGTAGGCTCTTTCCAATTGCCCTATGCTTATCTATCTTAAGCACTGTTGTCACATTAGTCTTTCTTACATAAATTTTTGGTTAGTCATTCCCCTAAACTTAAGGACATACACAAAGAATAAGTCTTACATACACACACAGACACACACACACATGCACGCACATACTCACACACAGAGACATTCACACATGCATTTAACGATCCCTCCTGCTTTACTATAAAATTAAAATACTTCACCATGTTATGCAAGGTCTTTTAATGTCAACCTAGCTTTTATTTTCTTTCTACCATTACTTTTCCTCTTCTTAGACAAATTAGATTATGCTTTCTTGCCTTTATGTCTTTATATTGTTCCTATCTCTCAATCTCTTCCTGTACTACTTCTACTAACCAGGTCTAGTTAAAGTAACTCCCATCTCTACCCATCCCAAATCTTCCTCATTCTTCAGACCCAGTTTAAAAATTGTGGTGTCTTATCTGCCTCTTAACCAAAACTATTTTCTTCTGAACTCTTGGGACATTTTGATCAAGATCCTTATGGTTATAGGCTTTTTGAGATAAGTGTATTTTCAAGCTTGAATTTTGTTGGAGAGGGCAGTGCTACAGATTGAACTCAGGGCTTTGCACATGTTAGATATGTGCTTTACCACTGAAGTATATCCCTGTACTATACTTAAAATTTGTGTAGCGTCTAGCATGTTACCAAGGTTTGTATTAAAGACCAGAGAATCAAAGATAAATGAGATTAGCTCATACCTTTAAGTAGCTCAAATCTACTCAGATGTACACATCTACAGAGTTTTAACTTGACAAGTATTACACCACAAGCTGGTGGCTCATACTTATAATCCTAGCTACTCAGGGAGCTGAGATCTGAGCATTGAGGTTTGAAGCTAGGAAAGTCTGTGAGACTTTTATCTCCAATTAACCACCAAAAACCCAGAAGTTGATGATTTCCTAGGTTAAGTCAAAAAAGGGACATACCCACTTGAAATTCTTGCATTCTGGTAAAACTCAGGTGACATGCTGTGAGAAGCCCATGTCCCAACCAAGTTCAGCTTTGAATCATCATGGCCCAGATGTTAGACATATGAATAAAGAAGTTTTCAAGCCTAGGGAGGTAGCATAGTGATGAATGCTTGTCTAGCAAGCTTGCGGCTATGCTTGCAATCTCTAGCACGCCTCCTTGATACCTCTTCCTAAAAATCCTTCAGATGATCTTAGTATCTAACCATTTTGTTTTTTTTTGCTGGTGGTGTTTTTCACATCTAGCAATTCTGAACTTTGAAGAATTTGATAATCATTCATTCAAATGTTCTCAGCTGAGGCCTCGGATAATATAGTATAGTGACAAAGCATCCTAACTCACAGAATCTGAGAACCTAACAAGACCTATTTCTATAGTATTAGACTTGGAATAGATTATTACATAACTGTTGTAATTGAAGCATATATTTAAGTAATATCACAAAGATTAATTTTAGTTGCAAGGGCAAAACTTAAAGAAACATGACAAATAAAAAAGCAAGCAAACAACTAAACAAATCCAGGAGAATACTTGTAACAATTGACCTAGTCACTTTAAGAAATTTGTTAAGAAAGCAAACAACTAACTAATCATCTCCACTATTACCACCACTACCACTACTTAACAATTAGATGCAATATACTATCCTACATACATAACTGATCTGGACAAACAAGCTCTACAAGGTACTTCTGAGTCAATTAGAGAGTCTGAAGATGATCACACAGCAGTAACGTCACTATCTTTTGATAAAAATATATATATACATAAATATATGTATTGAAAGAGTTGGAAGAACTACACAAAATTTTCCTGATGGAGATTTCTGAGTGTCAAAATCTGATTTTTTACTTATTTAGTTTTTGGTGCCAGTCCTAAGGCTTGAACTCAGGGCCTGAGTGCTATCCCTGAGATGTTTTGTTCAAGGCTAGTACTCTACTACTTGAAGCATAGCTCTACTTTCGGCTTTTTGGTAATTAACTGGAGATGAATCTCACAGATGTTCCTGCTCAGGCTGACTTTCCAACATGATCCTCAGATCTCAGCCTTCTGAATAGCCAGGATTTACACATGAGAGCCCCTGGTGCTAGGCTAAAAGTGGTACTATGTATAAATAAATATATACTTATTATATATTATATAATTTATTATATTTATCATTTTCACTTTTAAAGACTTTCTACAATATGAACATACTTTAGTCTCATAAATTAAAATTATTTTGATACATGAATTTTGGAGAAGAAAAGAAAGAGAAAAGGGGTATGGATTTTGGAAAAGACAAAAGTGTTGGAAAGAGAAGTTTATTTGTAGGTAGAAGAGTAGTTTGTAGAGGAGAGTGTAAGACTCAGGGTGTAAGAAAAATTAAATGATCTCATTTAATTCTCACAATCTTCCTTCTATGTCTCCCTCCCTCCAGTATTTCAAACCCTAAGAATCCAGAGCTAGAACTGATGTCATAACCAAGAGTTTTAGCCCATGTCTGATGCCATGGCTCTTGCTCTTAACTACCAAACTATTTGATCCCCAAAGCACCAATTACATGACCAATTGAGGAAATTGAGCTTTTGCTAAACTTTCATCTTTCAAATTTAAGAAAAGTTAAGAGCACTAATAAAAATCATTATTTGATATGCCTTAGGCAAATAGATTTAAGTGAATTTTACTGTATGAATAAATTCCAACTCCTTAGAGTTGGAATTTGGTGGTTCAAACTAAGTTATTTTAACTGAGTTAAATGATTCTACCTTTATAAATATGAAATGGGAACCTAATTTTATTCCACAAGCCCCCCTTCCCAACTCAATTCTGCAAATGTTGCTGAGAGCTTACCAAGAGTGCAATTTAAAGCAGGCAGTCATTAATAAAACTAACTCTAAAATACTAATTACAGACACTTTATCCATTTCCATGTAAATTGTTTGTTTGTACTTATTTACCCATCATTGTTCCCCTTACAATAGAAAAAATGCAAATGAACAAATCAGAATTCAGCTCTAATGGGACTTTCTGTTTATAACCATTAGCCCAGAGGTGTGCTGTAATTCAATTCTCAAGTAGCAAGATTTAGCCTCATTAACAGACTGCAAGGGGCAGGTTACAACTCATAAAACCCTACAGTAAACAAAGTTTATGGACACAGCACAAAATCTTGAGCCTGATTGACAGAATACTAGTTCCCTATCAGATTGCCTTAATTTACTTTTCTACTAATGTCCTAACACCACAGAGACAATTTTGCTTGGGCCTAGAGCTCTCCCCGGGGATGGCATATCTACATTGTTTGTTTTCTTACCCTTTAACTTCCCTCAAGACAAAGACTGAAAAAATAAAAGTTAATTGTTAAAAGTCATCGTGGAGGGCTATAGAGGATGCAGCTAGATGGTAAGAGTGCTTGCTTAGCTTGCACAAGGCCTTAGGATCGATCCCTAACACTTGAAGGGGAAAAAAGTCATGAAGAAAAAGCTTGTAATTATACCAATTAAACTGATTATAATCTGCTTAATTGATATCACTAATTTCCAATTTATTAATCTCTGGATTTATTCTAAGTAAAATAATTTCATTTTAATTTGTATACATAGGCTCCATCAAAAGTCATTTTGTTAGGTCAGTGGTTGGGCTCAGTGGCAGAACACTTCTCTAGCATGAACAAGACACTGCGCAAGATCCCCAGGAACACACACACACACACCCACACACACACAGTTTGTACAATAGTATTTAAATATCCATGCATCTTATTATTTTTGCAACAAAAGTCACATTGTCCATGTTCAAGGAAAACATGACTAGAACAGCAACAATGATCATTTTATTTTAGTATAGTATTCAACACAATTTTCCCAAAAGTGTGGTTAATATTTTTGACAATGATAATTTGCCTAAACCTATCTAAGTAGAGAACTATGTTTTAATATCTGTTCTGATCATTCTAAAGTCAAAAGAATGAAGAAAGCCAGGCCTAAAGAAACATAGATCCCATGGTTTCCCTTATTTGTAATAACTAGTGTATGTCTGAGACAAGCAGAAAAGGTCAGATAAGTTGATGTTAGGTGAAATGAACCCCAAGATAAGTATTCAAATGTTTTTTCCTTCACACAATTGTTTCTAACGTATTTATAAGATGATTTCTTTGTTGCGTTGTATGTCCCTCCCCCACAGTATAACCCCTGTTTTCACTGTATTTGATGTTAGTTCAATTTGTGGAGGGGAAGGGCAAAAACAAATCATTTAAAAATAGGGATACAGGTGACCCCATTGCAACAATGAGATGTACAAGTCCTTATGTCAAAAAACAAAGTTTATAACTTTGACCAGAGGTAGGGGTGGGTGGGAGTTGGGAAGGGATGGGAAAAGGGAGACAAAAGGAGGAGGAAACAATGCTTGATAAGAAATGTAGTCCATTATCTTGCCCATGTATTGTAACCCCTCTGTACGGTATTTTCACAATTAAAAAAAATGAAAAAAAAAACTGATCTTAAAAAAAATAAAGTCAAAAGAAGACTGACACATTGCTATAATTAAACCATAGTTTTACTAGGAGTGCTGACAAAAAATAAGGTTTATTTTTTGCTGGCAGCTTATTAAAAGGAAAAGTATATTTGAAAAAATTCAAGTTTAAGTAAGCTTAAATATATTTGTGATTTAAAAAAATGGCTCTATGCCATTTTTGAGTTGGTGGTATAAGGTATGAACTGGTGGCTCATACCTGTAATCTTAGCTACTTCAGGAGGCTGAGTTATGGAGGATAGAGGTTTGAAGCCAGCCCAGGCAGAAAAGTCTGAGGTAGCATCTCCAAAATATCCAGAAAAAAGCTTGGCTGGAGGTATTCTTTTTAGTAGAGTACCAGCTATGAGCAAACATGCCAAGTGAGACCATGAGGCACTGAATTCAAGTCCCCAAAGTGGCAAAAAAAAAAAAAAAAAAAGAATTACTCTGATGACATTTACCTTTTTCTATACAGTGTTATTTAGGATAATCCAGCTTTCCTAACACAGATGCACTTTTGGTAGGATTTGATGGTAGCTGTGTTTTGGAAAACGGCTTCCTTTCCATGACCATCTTTAAAGGTAAAACAAACTTTTGAGAAAATACTGGTCTGTATTTTCATAAAGGTATGTGTTCTGTTCACAATTTAGTGAGACAGTTATTGATATTTAAAACTTGATAGAAATTGAATCTCAAATATACCACCCAAGGTCATACATCTTATAAATGGCAGAGTCAGAAATAAATTCAGTATGCACTGGTCTTATCCACTACAAAACTGGTGGTCAGTGAATTTGTTTTTAAAGCCCTAATGTTTATCCAGTAATTATGAGTTTTTTTACATATACTTGTGCTATACAAATCAGTTTAACTTCCCCTTTGTGCTACTGAATAGAAATAATGAAAAACTAATTTATATTCTTTTGAAACTTAGGTTTCCAACCTTGAATCATAAGCCTTTAAGAAAAGTGTAAAACGTAGCACATTTAAGCTTTGTTTTCTCTTTTTTTAGCATCTTCAGGATAAGGCAAATGCTCTGCTATGGTTCAAAATAAAATGGATCAGAACGAACCATTCTGGACACATCCACACCTGAAAAATATTTAGCCCTCATATGTCTTCAAGTTACTATTTTCCTTATCATTCTGAAATGGTCTACAATCTGCTATAGATAGATGCACTAGCAAAACTTGACAATTTAAGGACAAACTCTTCAAGAATAAGTAATGTAATTCCTTGTTTCCTTTCCATAAAAATGTATTGGTATGCAATTTTTATATTTCACAGTTCACCGACATCTAGGCAAGCTTTCTTCCACTGCTTCAATGGTGCTACTTTTAATTTTATCCTCCTTAGTCGTAGTAATTAAAGTGATCAGCAGTGGCATCCCAGCGGCTTTGACACAGCTACAACCCCCTAGCAGACTTTTGCTTTTAAGGGGAAGGGGAAGAAAAAGAACTAGAGTTTCATTTCACAGAGAACAAGAAATTCAAGCTTCTCCAATCTTCAACTTTATTCAATTGTTCTTTCAGCAGCCTTTGGATCTTAAGAAGCAAATAAAAATGGCTGCCATGGGGGGTCCTTTTTATACTTGCCGCAAATGTCACCAACTGACATTAGCCAAAAAAATGATGCAACGGATTTGCAAAAGTGAATTAGAACATAAGAACCTGTCAGTATAGCTGCTGAGATCATTACCCACCCAATGGTGCCTTTCATAACATTAGGTATTTTTACTCATTCAGTTGAAAAATAGATTGAGAAGTCTATCATATATCTATATACTTTCATGAAACTTTAACAAAATTAAAACATGGTATGTCAAATAATATAGTTTATATCCTTAGTATTTATAAAATAGATTAGAACAGATCAAAGCACTCTATTTGCACCAACAAACCCTTAACAATACAATATCCTGTACTTTTGATGTGTTCAGTGCTTCATACAGTCTAACTATCTTCCTAACTGGATTATAACTAATTGGACTAAATAAATTTTAACCTATCTAAATGTTTTTAAAAGTTTTATTTGGCACTACTAATATTTCACAGGATGCTATTCTCAAATGGTCCTTGGAATTCCTGAATTTTGTAGTAAACTAAGAAAATTACTTGACTACCACTCTTTCTTTCATTTTTAGATGGGAAGCAGGGGTCTGTTATTAGGCATTGAGAATGGATAAAAAAGAAGAAAAAAATTCTGTGTTTGTTCAGAGGCAGGGATTACACCAAAGTTTACCTAGCCAATTACTACAAAAATAAAATAAAATAAATAAAATTACAAGATCTTTAGGGGTTTAGGTAGGCTAGCTAATATTTTTACCACCAACTTGATCAGTTCTTAACTGAATAAATAGGATTTAGGATGAAACACAAACTGTTTAGCAGATCTTTTCAATCCATTTCAAACTTTTCTTATGCTGGCTTATAATATAGGCAGACATGCTTATAAATGGTCACACCTGCTCATTTCTCTGGGGGATGGCCTGATCTCTGCTTCTCTAACAAAGAAAGAAAGAAAAAAAAATTAGCCTTTCTTGTTGCAAAACAGAGTGGAAAGTCAAAATCTTTCTCAAGTTTGCCCCATCTGGTCAGATTAAATCTTTGATCGACCCTGGGGATTACATTTATTTTTGTAGTAAGTACTAAATTTTGGATGTTTAAAATACACAGGCAAAATAGTAAACAGAATGTGAATTAAAGTTTGAGATATATTTTGATAAATGAGTAGAAAACATATAAAAGATTAATTAAAAAAAAGCTACAATTCTATCATTAGCATAAAACTGAGTACATCATATTCTAGATCTTTACATATGTCCTTATTTGAAGATAACAACAAATATTATTCTTAATTATAAATTTTTTTCTGAGTATTATGCCATGCTATACAAATAAAGAATTCTGAACATGAAAGAGTATGATCAAATTAATGTTGTGAAACAAGATTTTCTTTTAAAAGTATCTAGAAGCAAACTGGGACAGAAAGTTTTATATTATAAATAAGTAATCATTTTCTTTCACATCGTTAACTAATATTTAAGACTTCCAAGTAGTTATTATATTTCTCTATAATAAT
>NW_024870818.1:4090000-4337500 GCF_019054845.1 Dipodomys spectabilis
TATGTTTTCTAAGAAGTCTAGGAACCATTGTTAAAATGGAAGACTTCAAATCAACTTAAATTTAGACATAATAGATAAACTACTATTGAAATCAATGAGAACCCCCCTGCTCCCTTGTACAGAGATATTTAGGTGGGACACAGAATTATAGTGGTATGCTTCTCTAAAATGCAACTATACACAAAGTTAAAACATATTTCTTTCTAATAACAGAACTGATATTATGTACAATAGAAAAAATAAAAATTTTAGGCTGAGCTTAATTGTAAAACTTTGATTTATAGAGTTATATTTAAATGTAACAATGTTTATAAATATTTTATAATGATTTATATATAGAACACACATATATATGAAAAATACAGAAAAGTTATTATTAGATTATATAAAAATAATGTTTAGTCTTTTTGAAAACAATTATATGGTAATGGCTTCTTTAATTATCTGGAGAAAAATCTAGTGATTTTATCTAAATCTGCTACAATTATTAGCATGACAGACTAGTCCCATTTAAATCAATATTTTCCAATCAACATCAAAAGTACAATGTTGATATCTTACCCTTTATGGCAACAAAATACCCTTTAAAAGTTTAATTAGCTTTTAAAAGAGCAGTTTGCATTCTCTTCATTCTTAATAAGTCATTTGGACTCATTTCTAAAGGCAAGTAAAAAAGTCACTATTTCTGTATTTTTTATATTTTTCTTAAATCACTAATTTAATCAGTTTTTATTAAATCACTAATTTATTTTGGTCTGACCAAACTAAAATCCCTTCTCATACATACAACTTTCTTTAGGGGATTCAAATATTCCTGTAGACCTTTGAAGACAATTACTACGAACATTCTAAGATTTGCTTTGCTAACTTGCAGTTTGATTCTTCCACCTGCTAACTGTCTCCTATATCAGTCAAGTATAATGGATAGGTTATTTTACTGGTAGTTTAAAAATTAGAGAAAAAACTTGAAGTCTTTTTTTGTAAGATTGTTGTAATTCTTTTTGGTTATTTCTTTTAAAGAAGTCTCCAGATATCTAACAACTTCTGCAAATTGTATTCATGCTACATAATTATTACTGAATAAACAACACATTTATAAATTCATTGATTGGCATTATATTAGATTGAAAATTTACCTGCATTTTTATTTTAGATTCCTATTTATAAATACATTTTTGCATAATTCTTCCAGTAGATTCAAAATGCTCTACAAATATCCTAACAATCCTGACAACAATGAAATATTGTGTTATTAAGAGTGTTAGCTGGATGCTGGTGGCTCACGCCTGTATCCTAGCTACTCAGGAGGCTGAGATCTGAGGATTGCAATTCAAAGCCAGCCCAGGTAGGAAAGCCTGTGAGTCTCTTATCTTCAATTAACCACCAAAAAAACAGAAGTGGCACTGTGGCTCAAAGTGTTAGAGTGCTAGCCTTGAGCAAAAGAGCTCAATGACAGTGACCAGGCCCTGAGTTCAAGTCCCATGACCACCACCACCAACAACAGAGTATTAACAGAGTGAATTATTGTAGTAGAGCATATTAATCCTAAACTCTAGAACATAAAATTCAAACATCTCTTTCAGATATCTATTTAATTACATGATCATGAATAAAGATAGGCTTGTTAAATGTACTTTTGCACATTATATTATTTTTAAAAATTATTTTTTCACTTATATTCCAATACAAAGCAATAAGTAAAAGTCTTACATAGACTAGCTTGTTAAAGTCTATTTTGACATATGTAGAAGAAAATATATTGAGAAAGAGTAATAAAGAAAATATGTTTTAAAAAAACTATCTTAAAATTACATTTTTCTTGGAGTTCATGTTTTTATATTTAAAGTGCTTTTTACATATATTACATAATCAAAAATGTTCCTTTGGATGATACAATGGCTACACTGCTAAGGCTGCCAAGTGCCTGAGTGGTACACTTGGAAAACAATGAACAACATAAATATTACAAATACTCTAAATTACAGAGATTGAGTAATGAAAACTGTCTTCTATGTAAAAGAAACATTTTAGGAGCAACTGAAACAGTTTATTTACCCCATCCCTTCAAAGGTACAAAGATACAATTGACTTTGAAATTTAAATGACTCTCCTTAAGAAAGACTTAGAAGACAATTGTACTTAAACCAAGTTCTCATAAAACATGCAATGGTAGCCCTGGTAAAATTAAAAGTATGTAGTACCTGTGTTTGTAACTATCAAGAGGAATGACAACTCAAAAATTTCCCAAGAATAACTAAACCTTGTAAGATTATTAAGACTTGTTTTCTTGTTTTTTTCTTCTTTTTTTGGCCACACTTTTCCCTGCCTTAAACCAGGAGCTCTAACTCTCTAATAGCAGAGATTATAGGCATAATCACCATGCTCAGCCTAAGATTTGCTTTCAATGTCTTAGACTTGCAGCCTAATACTAACTGCAGGCTATAATAATTAAGAGAGAAGGTTTAGTAGAATACTGTGCTTTAGGGCAGAGTTGAAGCTGAATTCTAATATCAGTCTCAGCATATGGAAAAAAAAACCGCGTATGTATAAAGAACTTATATCATTAGTATGAAAGGCAGAGCCAGGCACTGAGGCTGAGATCTGAGGATTGCACTTTGAAGTCAGCCCAAGCTGGAAAGTCCATGAGACTCTTATTTCCTATAAACTACTCAAAATAAAAAAGCCAGAAGTGGTGCTGTGGCTCAAGTGGTAGAGTACTTGCTTTAAGCAAAAAGAAGTTCAGGCATAGCGCCCAGGCCCAGAGTTCAAGCCCCAGGCCCAGCAAAAAAGGCACTGGGTTAGAGGCACAGCTCAAGCAGTAGAGCACCTGCTTAGGAAGTATAAGGCCCCGAATTTATGCTTGGTATGCACCTGCACAAAAGAGGAGAGGAAGGAGGGGAGAAGAGAGAAGGAAGGAAATAATTAAATAGAAGTATCATAACACAGGATTCAATAGCAAGAAACAAAAGATTGAGTCCCAAAGTGGCAAAAGTAATGTCATTTTCTTTACTGACTTGTGACAGTGGAAAGAACTTCCTGTGTCTAATAATGATCCATTTTGTTATAAATACCCTCAAAGAAACATTTTTTTAAAAGAAATTTTAAACTTTTACTACCAAAAATCTCCTTATAGCAAACTCTTCATTTAAACATTTTTATTAGATGCTACTTAGAGAATATGAAAACAATCTTTTAAAATTATTCCTTTCATTCACTCACTGAACATTTACTGAATACTTGCTGCTAGGGGTGAATTCATGAACTTGAATAGTTCATAGTTGTATGGGAGAGAGATTTATAATTAGATAATTATAGTGGGATAAACAAATGCTATAGTAAAGACACATTAAAACATACTAAAGAAATATAGGAAAGGGATTTAACTTTACCTTTTTGAAACTAGAACAACATTGTGATGAAAATCTCACTGTCATCATTAGCGTAATTATTGGGTGAGCGCTGTGGCTCAAGTGGTAGAGTGCTTGCCTTGAGCTGAAGAGCTCAGGGACAACGCCCAGGCCCAGAGTTCAAGCCCCATGATGGATCAAAAAAAATTATTCCCTTCATTCATTCATTTACTGAATATTCAGTGCTATGGATATCAAATTCTTGAACTCAGAATAGTTCATAGTTGAGTGGGAAAGATATTTATAATTAGAGTAGGATACATGTATGCCATTGTTCTGCTGGAAAAGTATCTTTTTCAAACTCATTTTTTTAATCTCCGTAATAATATCCATTCTATTTTCATAAGGATGCCAGAAAAATAAGCAAGCAAGGAATCAAACACAATGCTTTGATAATGTAATATCTGAAGTCATACTATCTAGGTACAGTTCCTGTTGTCACTTTTTTTTTTTTTGGTCTGTTGTGGAGCTTCAATTCAGGGATTGTGTGCTGTTCCTGAACTTTTTCACTGAAGGCCAGCACTCTACCACTTTAAGCCACAGTACCATCTCCAGTTTTCTTGTGGGTAACTAGATTAAGAGTTTTATTGCCGGACTTTCCTACCCAGGGTGGCTTCAAACTGCAATCCTCAGATCTCAGCCTCCTGAGTAGCTAGGATTACAGGTGTGAGCCACAGGCACCAGGCTCTGGCTGTCCCATAATGAGGATAATAAAACTTGTAATTGTTATGGTCATTAAATTAGAAAACCTAGGTAGAAGTACTCAGAAGCATGCATGACACAGACCAAGTACTCCATACTCCATGGTAACTGTTAAGAAATGTAAAATTTATACATAGGTAAACTGATTCTTTAAATCTACTTGCCAAATAGATCCTGCAAATATCCAGTATTATAAGTTAAAATCAATTCATGTGTAGATTTGATTATTAAATTTTATATTTAAAAATACAAAGACATGGATGTCCTACAGTTTCTAGAAACTGATAAAATATAACACAGTTTATACAAATTCAACAAAGTAACTTTTGTTGTATGCCTTCCCGAGGGCTTGAACTCAGGGCCTGGACATTCACTGGCCCTGAGCTGTTTTGCTCAAGGATAGTGCTCTACCACATGAGCCACAGCTCCACTTCCAGCTTTTTTTGGTGGTTAACTAGTGATAAGAGTCTCTTAGGACTCTCCTGCTTGGGTTGACTTTGAACTTTTATCCTCAGATTTCAGGTAGAATTACAGGTGTGAATCCTAATTCTAATATCTATAATAAAATTAACTTTGATGGTAAAAATGTAATCTTAAACATAGTACAAGGATAGGCACAGGGGTTGGGAAGGTGGCTCAGTGGTAGAGTGCTTACCTTGCATGCATGAGGCCCTGGGTTCGATTCCTCAGCACCACATAAGCAAAAAGAAAAAGCTGGGAGTGGCATTGTGGCTCAAGTGGTAGAGCGCTAGCCTTGAGCTGAAAAGCTGAGGGACAGCGGCCAGGCCCAGAGTTCAGGCCCCACGACCGGACCCCCCCCCCCCCAACAAAAAAAAAAAAAAAGGAAAGGCACAAAAAACACAAATTAGCAAAACCAGGTACAGGTGGAATTTATATTCCAGGATCTTATGTTTCCTCTTATCTAGAAGTACTGTTTAGGAATAATGACTTCATGGTTCTATATGTATGAATTCACCAGTTCATAATGTACTAAGTACTTACAATATACAAAGCCTGTGGGAAAATAAGCCAGAAATAAGAGCAAATTACTCCCGATATCAATACAGTTCTGATTAGAATTAACAATTTTTGGATTTTTCAACTAATATTCCTCACATCACTTAGCTGCCTGTTGTACAGGGGTGTAGCTGCACTGGCATTCTGTTTATTCCCGGCTTTTAAAGCTGCATCTTTTCTTGCTTGCTCAAGCAGAACTCTTGCTCTTTCTTTAAGCTCTTCTTGTCGGGATAACATTCGATGCTTAAAAAGAAAGACACAAAATTAGAAGCCACAAACAAAACAAAAATAAACAAGTAATCTACATTTCTAAACTAATTAAACATCAGACAATCTGTTGAAATAAGAGAGATTAGTAATAACACTGTAGCTTCCTTGCTAAGATTACCTATAGAAATGAAAGCAGAATATAAAAATCTTGACATGAAAGAAATAAACACATCTTTACTAACTTTATTAGAACATATTGTCATAATGTGTGTTTATACAAATGCATATAAATGCACTATATTACGTGCTATTCATCTTTGCCCAAGATAACAGTATAATGTGGGAACCAAAGATACTTTTAAACACTCAGCTTTTATTTTTATAGTCTAATAGAATTGATAGCAATGTATTCCCAAATTTATATACTGATAAAGATAATATATGATAATTTTATGAAATGACAAATATTTATGGAAAATTCAAAACTATTATATTTTGTAAAAAAAAACTAAGTCTGATTTCCTTCTTCCTTGTTCACTCTCCTTAAAATGAAACAAGCATATGAAAATTGGGAAAATATTCCCTTGGATTGGTTTGTAATCTTTCAAGCCCTGGTACCAGGACTTAAACAACTCAAGGTCTCTCAAACTTTTTCTACTTTCTTGCTCACATCTGACACTCTGAGTCATGTCACCAGACCTGGAAATCAGTTCTTAAATGGTGGCAACAACCAAAAGTACAATATACAGAATCTCCTTTTTTTTTTTTTTTGAGACGGAGTCTTATTATGTAGAGAGGGTAGCCTGGACTTCTGATCTTCCTGTCTCAACCTCCTGAGTACTGGGATTATAGGCAGTACCACCCATACTCCTGAAAGTCCAATGTCCAAAGTCTTTTAAAAAAATTAATATAGCCATGTTTTAGTTTTAGATAATTATTATTGTGATGTTTAACTTCTCTTCCCTTTTACAGTATAATTTTATAGTCAAAGAAAAGGAAATAAACAATAAATCTGTTGTTTCATTTACTATTATGTGAAACTATCTGAAAAGACCACTTTAGGATAAAAATCTTCATAGTTGACTATAACTACTTTTTAAACCCTTTTTCTGTAATCTTAATGTTTTCCTTAAAAAAAAGCATAAATAGGCTAAGCATGTGGCTTAGTGGTAGAGTGCTTGCCTAGAATGCATGAAGCCCTGGGTTTGATTCCTCAGTACCACATAAACAGAAAAAAACCAAAAGTGGCATTGTGGCACACTAAGCCTTAAGCAAAAAGTTCAGGGACAGTGCTTAGGCCCGGAGTTCAAGCCCCAAGACTGGCAAAAAAAAAAAGTGCATAGTTTTATTTTATTGTTAGCATATGCATGAGGTCTGGAACTATCACCACTACCTAATTCCAGAACATTTTCATCATTCAGGATTTGAAGGGGAGCACTGCACCAGTGGCTCACACTTGTGAATCTAGCTATTCAGGACATTGAGATCTGAAGAATGTGGTTCAAAAGCCAGCCAAGGCAGAAAAGTTTGTGAGAATATCATCTCCAATTAACCACCAAAAAGCTGGAAGTAGAATTGTTACTGAAGTGATAGAATGCTAGCCTTGAGCAAAAAAAGCTCAGGGACAGTACCAAGGTCCTAAGCTCAAGCCCCAGGAATACTCCCCCCCACACAAAAATCAGGTTTAAATTATTGTCCCACTAATAATAAGCAATGTAACGTTGAACAGATGTCACTTAAAATAATAGTGTAATTCCATTATATAATATATAATAATTTTGGAGTGACACCTGGGTTCAAATGCCAGTTCCATCACTTAATTGTAGACAAAAGATAAAAGTAGACTATTTTTCATAAAGATAGTGTAATGATTAAATAATAGTTTACTGAGTACTGGCACATGATAAATGCTAAATAAAAGTTAAACATTACCATTAAAAAGAACCCTCCATTTCCTTACCTTAGAAATGAGAATAGATCATCTTTAAGTCCTATGTTAGGTCTAAATTCTATAGTCCTTTCGTGGTTTCAACCCAGCTACACAAATAGTGAAACAACTGCTTTGGCCTTAAAAGCACATAAGCATATTTTTTTTTCTGATTAGTCATACATACTTCATATTCATTATAGAATTTTTAGAAAATACATATAAGTAAAAAAAAAACTGAAAAAATGTACTTTATGTTATTCAGAGATCATTACTATAGAATTGTGCTCCCCACCCCCTTTACCCACAGTGCTGGGGATAATATCCTTGGGAAGTACTCAATAATAGCATTATACCCCAGGCCTATCATGTTTTTTTCACTTTAATATTTTGCTTTTATTCATGCCCTTATATTTTTTATTAAGAACATAATTTGTTTTTTATTTTTTATTTTTATTTTTGCCAGTCATGGGGCCTGAACTCTGGGCCTGGGCGCTGTCCCTCAGCTCTTCAGCTCAAGGCTAGCGCTCTACCACTTGAGCCACAGCGCCACTTCCAGCTTTTTTCTTTTTGTTTATGTGGCCTAGGGCCTCATGCATGCAAGGCAAGCACTCTACCACTGAGCCACCTTCCCAGCCCCAGAACATAATTTTAATAGGCTAGCTAGAATTCTATTATTTAGAAGACTTGTACTTTAATTCATTTTATTGGACATATTGGTTGTCAACAATGCTTCCCTTTAGCAATATATATATATATATATATATATATATATATATATATATATATTTTTTTTTTTTTTTGGTTCCAGTCCTGAGGCTTGAACTCAGGGCCTGGGTGCTGTCCCTGAGCTTTTCTGCAAGATTCAGTCAGGGCGTTTTCTTGTTTTGTTTTAAATTTAAATTTAATTCTAAGGATGATGTATAGAGGGGTTACAGAAGTTACATAAGTAAGGTAATGAGTACATTTCTTTTCAATCAGTTTTACCCCCTCCCCTCCCTCATTTTCTCCCATTCTCATCCTCTCCCCTACCCCATGACCAATTCTCCTCCCTCCCAAGTTACAAAGTTTATTTCCAACTAGTGTCTGGTGAGTATTACTGTTACAGTGGTTCATCCTTAGTCCTAGCTCTTCTGTGATTCCCCTTCCTTTTCCCAAATTAGATAAACTTATATTACAAGACAAAGGTTTCCTTTGGTTTATTCCCAATCAGGGTCTTTTGTTTTGTTTTTGTGATTAACTGGGGCTAAGAGTCTCATGGATTTTCTTTTTTCTTATTTTGGGTCTGGTCGTGGCACCTGAACTCTGGGCCTGGGCACTGTCCCTCAGCTCTTCAGCTCAAGGCTAGCGCTCTACCACTTGAGCCACAGCGCCACTTCCGGCTTTTTTCTTTTTGCTTATGTGGTGCTGAGGAATCGAACCCAGGGCCTCATGCATGCAAGGCAAGTGCTCTACCACTGAGCCACCTTCCCAGCCCGTCTCATGGATTTTCTTGCCTAGGCTGCCTTCAAACTGTGATCCTCAGATCTCAACCTCCTGAATAGTTAAGGCTATAAGCATTAGCCACTGACACTCAGCTATAACAATTTTTTGTGAACAGCCTTTTATGCAAACTTTCATATACAATTACAGCTGTATAAAAATCTCTTCAGAAATAATTCTGGAAAGAAAGATTTAAGGGGATAAACATCTTTTTGTTGTTGTGGTGGTGGTGGTTGTCGTGGTGGTGATGGTACTAGGGATTGAGCTCAGGACTATTTAACTATATCCTTAGCCATTTTTTGAATTTTATTTTGAGACAGTCTGGCTAAGTTGCCTAAGCTCAATCAAGTAATCCTCCTGCCTCAGCTTTTCAGGTTATTTGGGACTACAGGCATCATATAGCCAGCTGACATAAACTAACTTTCTTTTCTATTCTTTTTACTTTTCTTTCTCTCTCTCCTTTCCTTCCTTCCTTTTTCCTTCCCCCCATTCCTCTCTCCTTCCCCCTTCCCTTCCTCTCTCTCTCTCTCTTCCATTTCCCCTTCCTTTTTCCCTTCCCTTCCCTTTCCCCTTTCATTTCCTTTTCCTCTTCTCCTTCCCTTTCCTCTTTTTTCCCCTTCCCTTTCCCCTGATTGTCTACCTACCTGCCTGTCTTTTGGGGCTGGGAACTGAATCCAGAGCCTTCTGCTGCTAGGCAGCATTGCAATACTGAGCTACATTCCAGCCCATTAACCTTTTGAAGGGATTTGATGCCCATTGCTAAATTGCCCTTTAGTAATGCTGACTGCTCTACATTTGGGTTATGACTTTTTAGTGCTATTAAGATCACAAAGTTTAGGAGCATGGGCCTTGTATTCAGATAATATTGGTTTTGTATACATACTTTAAATTTTATTCTATGATCTTAGGTAACTTTATAAACCCCACATTCTCCATTTTTAAAATGGGATTCAACCATTCACCTCATGGGAGGCAAAGTTTAAGAGCAAGATCTGTATAAGATATGTGATTGTTATCACAAGTACTAGGCCTCAGTGGGCAACAAAGTAACTGTTAAGGCTACGTAAAACATTAACTTACCATTTCCTATAAATAAATGCATTAGGAATGTCCATTATTTTACTTACTACAAAAAAAGGCAATTAAATTCTGATATACTAGGTTCTATACTTAATATCTTAATTTCAGAAAATCTAAAAATACAAAGATATATATATATATATATATATATATATATATATATATATATATATATATGAGAATTGATAAAAAAAATAGTGCATAAGAGAGAAATAGGTCAAAATCTACCTGTTATATATAACTTTGTAAAAACATGTTAGCCTTTGTATTATAGTTTGGGTGTCAGACATTACTCTTATCAGCCAAGTGTCAAATACACCTTTAAATTTCATCTATACAAAATCCTGATTCATAAATTAATGGCCAACGAATGAATATATCTGCAGCTGTAAGTGGAGGTGGTTTCATCATCCACTATAGCATTTTACTCATCTGATTTTCTGATTTGTTTACAATGAGAAATGATACCTAATATTTTATAATTGGTAACATATTAAAGTGTTCTATGAATGAATATAAAAAGAAACAAAACCATAAAAGAACTATCAAATATATATACTCACCATTCTAAATCACTTACCTGCACCATTTTGGAAGACTGATCAGCATGATTTAAAGTGGTTCTATCAGCATCTGAATCAGATTCTATCTGCCTCAGAGAAGTACGTTTTTTCTTTGCAAGGTCTGCATCTCTACTATATGAGTATCCAAGTTTAGAAGTAGGAGATAAACTTGCTGTTTTAGTAGGTGATTCAGCATTGGATCTACATTCCAGGGGTCTAGAAGTTTCTATTTTTTCTTGTTCTAAGCTACTCCTGACTTCTACATTCTTAAACTTTTGTTGTTCTGTCTCTTCACAAATCAAGGGTGGAGATACATCCTTCTTCTTATCACTAACGTATAAGTCACTTAATTCTAAAGTCTCAGCTTTTAGTAGTCTCTTCTTGCCTAACAAAATCTGTGCCTGGGTTGAATCTGTATTGGAACATATTCCAGGGTCATCAGATCCTGAAGTCCTTCCAGAACTCTGCTGGGATTTCTGGGGTTCTGTATCACTTTTAGTCCTGCGAGAATAAGGAGAGGCAGCGCTTGGACTAAGGTGATCATCAGGAGTCTGATGCTCACTTTCTGACTCTCCAACCCCACTATCATTTACAAATACAGAATCATCCTGGGACAAGAAGTCGACTGCTCCACTGGTAGGCTGCTGTTGTGGTTCAGGTTCCCGCTTTAGATCACTAAGCTCTGCATAGAATTTTTCTTGATCCACAGAACTGTTTGTATCTGTTTCATAGTTTCCAACTTTATATGTGCTTTTACTGCTATTTTCCTCTATTTGAACAACATTTAGTTCTTGGCCACTGAAATGTGCCCTTATTTGATAGAGGTAAGTCATAACAGTCAGTTTATCAGGAATTGCCAATAAAACCATATCAGAAGGCTCCAATAACCGGGAAATTCCTATGCTGGCAAATCCATCATAAGCCTTCAAAGGAGAAAAAAAACACAAGATATAAATATAGTAAGATATGAATATAAAAATTAGGTAAGTAGTATATAGTATATAGGTAGAGTATAGGTACAATATAGGTACCCATAATAACATACAGGTATAATTAAAATATAAGTATAATACAATACTATGGGTAGAATATAGGTACTCAGACTGTTTATTCTTATTTATTTATTTAATTTATTTATTGTGCTGGTCCTGGGGCTTGAACTCAGGGCCTGAGCGCTGTGCTGAGCCTGGAGCTGAACCTTTGGGCTAGGGTTCTAACACAAGTTACAGTTCCACTTCTGGCTTTTGGTGGTGAATTAGAGATGAGAGTCTCATTGACTTTCCTGCCCATGGTGGTTTAGAACTGCAAAAAGCCCCAACAAACAAACAAACAAACAAAAACCCCTCAGATCTCAGCCTCCTGAGTAGATAGAATTTTAGGCATGAGCTACTGGGCACCCAGCTCATCCATCCACTTTTAACACAACAAAACTTAATTTTTGTTGTTGTTGTTGTAGGGTATATAAGGTTACTACTAGCCAATGTCATATGAAAGAATAAAATTCCAAACATCAGAAATGTATAAAAATGGGTAAAAGAGGAAATAGTTTACTAAAAACAATGGAAATATTCTTTTCCAAAAAGAAAATATGAAAAAATGATAGTTAAAAAACATACAAAAGGGCTGGGAAGGTGGCTCAGTGGTAAGAGTGTTTGCCTTGCATGCATGAGGCCCTGGGCTCAATTCCTCAGCACCACATAAACAGAAAAAGCTGTAACTCAAATGGTAGAGTGCTTGCCTTGAGCTGAAGAGCTCAGGGACAGTGCCCAGGCCCAGAGTTCAGGCTCCATGACCAAAAAAGAAAAAACAAACAAACAAAAAAACCCACACAAAAATCTGAGAATAGATTTTCAAAACGAAGAACTAAGGTATAAAGAAATATTAGACCAATGTACCCCCAATTTTATTGTTCCTATCAACCGCTTGTTACTACAGTCATGTGACTACAATAATTTGTAAAGAAAAAGCAGAGCTAGGTAAGTGCAAAGAACTAATGATCAGATTTCCTGAGAGAAATACAAATGAGTGCCATTAGGCTTAGAAACATAGAAACATTTTTTAAATGCCTAATAAGACTGGTTTTTTCATAAGGAAAAATTCATCCATTTTGGAAAGAATGAAATGTTTTGAGTACTACAATCTCGTTGAGAATGTAAGGCTGCATTGTGTTATTTTTGTTAGCCTTTAAATGACTGTGGTATATCAGGTTTTTCTAGTTTTGAAGAATCAAAGCTGTTTCTCAATTTACAATTAATTATTACTATCCTGAACTAACCCTTCAAAACAATACTGTTGCTAGGAAGCATTAAAAGTATGGCTAAAAGTTTAGATATACTTTCTGAAGAAGTATATCTAAGTAAGGATTCTATAATATATTCTTATTTTGGGATATTAAACCAGCTATTCTTCATAACAAGTTAAGACTTAGAAGTACAATTCAAAGTTTTTCTTAAGAGAAATGCTAGAAAATTATTTAACAATTGAGAAGGAATCATTCTTTTTCACTTCATGTTAAAATATATTTCTCCCTTAGAATTTAATCTGTGTTTGTCCTGTAGTTTAATAAATATGGAATAAGAAAGAAAATGAAAAACAAATTGTGATATTAAAACCTCTTCAATTTTCACAGCACTGTGCTTCATAATATTGGTACTTCAAGATACTTACTACAGAGAATGGCTCAGTTGGTGTGCATGTATAGACTTGTTTGTTATTTTACATGTTTTAGGAAAATTGAAGTCATTTTCCTCCTTGTGTACCTTGACTACTTGATTGACAGACATCAATTGCAGATCATCAAGGAAAGCACCACAAGCAGTATTATAAACATTTCCTAATTATCTAAAACAATGACCTACTGGTTAAGATCCAATGCCACAGGTAAATACCTTTTTTTATTCAGCATTTTTTTATAGACCTGGGAAAATGATTAGCTTTCTTGTGAAATAACTCCTGCTGGTGTTTTGCTTCATACAGCAATTCATTTAATGCACACTAATTGCACTAAACACATTTTAAAACAAACTAGGGTTCTTGTAAGGGAGGCAAGACTTTATAAAAGAACATTTCCATAGGATAACCTCTTCTGCTATGGCCATTTACCGACTGTCTTTTTAGTTTGTGTATAGAGAATTTTTTTTTAATCTCCTAGAGGAAATTGCTTTATTCAATCCTAAATGTTATTAAACTGGCTAAGGAGGAGTCATTGCCAGTCATGTTATCCACCTTGGTGGAACTTAAGACACAGGCATTGTTCCTTATACAGCTTTACATACAACATTATCAGGAAGAACCTCATAAAGCTGGAAATAATTTGCAGCTAAGCAACTAAGATATGCACTGTAGATTTCACATAAGAAGTTGCAAACGATGAAACAAAAGATGGCATAGCCTTAAACAGTTCAATGAATAGAACCATCCAAGTTAAAAGGCTTTCTAAAAGGTATGATATCTTCTCTGGAAAATCTGGAAATTTGGGGATTGAAGCAGGGTCTAGCACATGGTAAATTCTTACTCTACCACTTAGCTACATTCCCAGCTCTGAGAAAACTTTTTAATAAGATAAGACTATATTATTAATAAATACTTATAGATTATAGCATATAAATGTATATCATTTATTAGTATAAAAACCCAAGGTATTCTCACCATTATTAAATTCCTAAAAAAGAACTAGTGCCAAGTGTGACTTAAGCCTTAATGAGATTCCCCATATTAGTTAAAAATGTATAGCTAAGTAAAATAGGTACCATTTCCTTTTTAAAATTTTGAACAGTAAAATAAAGCTCTACTTTATATAAATAATAATGGCTTATTTATGAGGCAGTCTTGCCATGTTGAGCTTATGGCTCAAAGTCTCCTCCCATCTTAGCTTCTTGAACAGTTGGAAACACCGGCATATACCACTACAACTGACTAGCAATTAATGTTTCATTCTATAATGCATACATTTATAATAAAATTAGCTTAGTATTATTTGATTCAAGTGCAGGAAAATGCAGGTAAAGTACTGTCATACAGATGGGCTGGTAGGCCATCCCTGTAATCCTAGCTATTCAGCAGGCTGAAACCTGGAGGATTGGAGTTTAAAAAAAAGCCCAGGGAGAAAAGTCTCCGTCTCCAATTAACCAGCAGATTGCCATACTAGAGGCACGGCTCAAATGATAGAGTGCTGCTGTGGGCAAGAAGCTAGGTGAGTGTGAAGCCCTAAGTTCAAACCTAGTACTAGCACAACAAACTTAAAACAAATCCTGTCATATATATGGACACAATTTCATTAATAAAAGCATTTCTCTTCAATAGACATAGCATTTCCAAAATTATACAAGAGATAATTCAAATGACTTGTTAGTACGCACATCAAAAGGGTGTTTTTGGTTTTGGTTTTTTGGTTTTTAGGAATCAATGTTGGGACACACTGGAGATTGAATCAAAGCCTTCAAGTACTCTTCCACTGATCTGACTCCCCAACTCCAAGAAAGGTAATTTCTTCGTTCCTTTCTCCTCTCCTCTCTTTTGGTGGTACTAGGATTTGAACTTAGGGCCTCATTCGGCTTGCTTGATGGGTGATATATTTCAACTTAAAAAAATTGGAGTTCTAAAATGTATATTACTCCAGGATCAGCATTATATGTTTGCAAAGAAATAGTCATTTTAATGGCAATATATAATGGTTAGAGAACAATAAAAATAAAAGTGTTTTAATTAAATTCTTGTTTTGTCAATTGAACTATTCTAAAATGTTAATCATTAGTGATTCTAAAATGTTAATCATTAGTGATTCTTATTATTTAACTTATACTAAAAACTTTTATCCCAATCAGAGGTAATTAACCATTTGTCCTGTGTGCATTTTTGTTAATGGACTTCTCAGAAGAATATAAAGAAATAATTAGATTGAAAAATAATTAGGATGAAAAACATTGTTAAGGTGAATTTGGGAAACAGTAAATTTAGTGTTTTAATAAGCCCATTAAATAATGTGATTTTAAAGGAGTGATAAATTTATTTGTAGTAGTATACAACTATTATAGTAAGATATGAAAGTATCTGTGATCTCTGAAGGCAATGAAGTTTCAGGCATGACTCATCAACCATGATTTGTGACTTCAATTCACCATGGAAAGAAATGTTAAAGTTTGCCTAAAGAATTATAAAAACAAAATTTTCACAAATTATGTTATTCAAAGATCACAAGTTAATAATTCCAACTAAATCAGGCATCGTGACTGGTATCTCTAATCCTAGCTACTTGGGAGGTGGAGACTGAAGGGAATTATAGTTCAAGACAAGTCCTGGTAAAAAGTTAGTGGAACTCTATTTCAATCAAACAGCCAGGCAAGGTGGTACCACCTTTGGTCCCAGCTAAACAGGAGACTGTAGGTAAGAGGTTTGTGATCTGAGGAGGCTGTAAGGAAGAGGACTGTGGTCTTTGCCTGAGGTTAGCCCAAGGCAAAACCTTGAGATCCCACCAATAAATAATAACGAATACAATAAAGACCTTCAGTATGGCTTAAAAGTAAGAGTGCTTGCCTAGCAAGCTGAATGCTCTGAGTTCTAATCCCAGTACCACCAAGCAAACAAAAAACTGCTTTGAGATAACAATGTATTTCATTCATTGCTAGATGAAGAATTCAATTCAGTGCAAATATTGAGTATCTGTTGTATGAAGAGTTAGGTACACTTCCCTCCTTGCACACAGAAAATTACATATACTATACTTTGTGCTCTGAGGTAAAAAGCCTGAAAACTGGGTGCTGGTGGCTTATCACTGTAATCTTCTGACTAAAAAGGCTGAGATCTGAGGATCTTGGTTCAAAGCCAGACTGGGCAGCAAAGTCTTTGAGAGTCATATCAACTAACCAGCAAAAAGCTGAAGTAGAGATGTGGCTCAAGTAATAGAGCACTAGTATTATGTGAAAAAGCTAAGGGATAGTGCCCAGGCTCTGAGTTCAAACCCCAGTACCAGCATGTACACGCGCGCGCAGACACACACACACACACACACACACTCACACACACCATGAAAAGCAAAGCAAAGCAATACAAAAGCCTGAAGTACAGTCAGCTGGCCTGCCCAGGAGGCTCCATAAACAGCTACTCCCATACCCAGGCTCCATAAACAGCTACTCCCATACCCATTAAAACATTCTGATCTTAGTATATTATGTGTAGAATATGTATATAGTTTTCTAGACAGTAAAAAGAACTACTGTTAATATCTTTTTGCTTCTATGAATTAGGCACTCTCCCTTACATTTAGTATGTTCCTGCTCTCTTCTTTTAACATACTTTAAATTTTACATAATAGTTAAAGCACAACAGTTTTGAGTGCATTTTTATTATTGTGTCAATTTTTCTGTATTGGTACCAGAGCTTGACCTTAGAGCCTTAACAACCTACTCAGCTTTTTTTTGCTCACAGATGGTGCTCTACCACTTAAGCCACATCTTCAGTTCAGTATTTTGATGGTTAATTGGAAATGGATGAATTTGCTCAGGCTTTGAACCAATATCTTCAGGTTGTAAATTCCTGTGTGTCTTCCTTTGAGCCAAGAGTACCTGTCTTAGGTGCACTTTTTTGAAGTTACAATTTTAGAATAAAAGCAATATGCTTTCAACAATATTTAATAGTTAATGAAAGTCGTATATAATCTGATGCCTGTTGGACAGTTGTGATCTTTAAAATCTATGACAAACCAGAGAATTCATGCATCTTATTTCAACTGTAGGAAGCAGAACACTTGTATCCATGACCTCACTATGAAACTATGTATTTCTTAATTTATTTTTTTAAATTATTATAATAGCCGGGCACCAGTGGCACACGCCTGTAATCTTAGCTACTAAGGAGGCTGAGATCTGAGGATCACAGTTCAAAGCCAGCCCAGGCAAGAAAGTCTTATCTCCAATTAACTACCAGAAAACTAAAAGTGGCACTGTGGCTCAAGTGATAAAGCACTAGCCTTGAGCTGAAGAGCTGAGAGACAGCAGCCAGGCCCAGAGTTCAAGCCCCATGACCAACCAAAAAAATTGTTATTATAAAGGTTATGTAGAAAGCATTTATAGTTATATCAGTCAGGTAAAGACTTTTTTGGACAATGTTACCCCTTCCTCGCTCTTTCCCAGTTTTTCCCTCAAAACTACATATTGCGTTCTTCCGTAATTCTTACCTTTTTGTTGTTTTCTTTAATATCTTGAGGATTCAGAGACTTGTAGTCACTGAAGGAGAAAAATGGGACAATGGGTACATATAATATTAGATTTACAAAGCTGTTTTTAAAAACCTTGAATCTAAAAATATGACATTCAATAATAAAGAAGAAAAACTAGCAGTTTCACAGCAATTCAATCAGTAAAACCAAAAGTATTGAAAATAAAGGAAATAAATAAAAGCTTTTAACTCAGAAGAGAAGTAGAGAGAGAGGACCAGAGTAGCCAGATAACCACATTTATCATAATGTAATCCTTTGCTGTTACTGTACAAAGACCTATAGGCCTTTATCTCATCTCATTTGTACACTAACACAATTTTCATGATAATTTAAAATCAATTTTTTGTATAATATTAAGGTGAAAATAATTTTTTTTTAAAAAAGAGAAAAAGTACCAAGGAAGAAAAACTTTCTGTTATACAGTTCTGTCAATAAAGCAAGAGACATGGTTACTAAACAACATAAAGTATATAAAAAATATATAAAGTCAAGTATTTAAGGATACATACTAAAAACTTATTTTGTGATTTTTTTTGGGGGGGGGGTCTGGTTGTGGGTCCTGAACTCTGGGCCTGGGCGCTGTCCTTCAGGCTCTTCAGCTCAAGGCTAGCGCTCTACCACTTGAGCCACAGCACCATTTGCGGCTTTTTTCTTTTTGCTTATGTGGTGCTGAGGAATTGAACCCAGGGCCGCAGGCATGCAAGGCAAGCACTCTACCACTGAGCCACCTTCCCAGCCCCTATTTTGTGATTTTTTAAAATAAATGTCTGTTATTTATAAACTATTTTGCCATCTTTTAAAAATGTTTATTATTTATAAACTATTAATAGGGAATGGGACATAGTTCTACTTACATTAAATCTGGTCTAAAGTGGTGCAATATTGCACAAAAAGATAAACCATTTCTCCATGATGTAGTAAAATTGGTGATTTTTACTCCCCGGTAATTTTTCGTGACTTCTTTGCACCATACAAGCAATGACTGACTAGCATTTGGCTTTCGCCCCAAAACAGGACTTGGTATAGGGCTTGGCTAGAATAAGAGAAATGAAGAAAACATTAAAAGAATTTAATAGAAGATGAAAATTAACATTAATTGACCTAACTAGATCATTTGAACCCTTTGATGTCAGTTTAGGTCCTTCAAAACTGTCAGTTCATGACAACTGTAACCTCTAAAGGGAGACATAAATCTTAAGTTATTATCTTCAGTTTTAGCCCATGGCATTTGCCTGACAAGGATATAGATATGTGAGAGTTAAAGTGTATACGTAAGAACAAGCCAAGAGCTTTGTTGATAGAAACATAATGTTGAAAGCATTTAAATACTTAAGGCTGAATATTTGTATAATGCTCATACTCTGAAAGATTTTCTCAAATGTAAAGGAACAAAATATTTTTTCTTTTTTACAATATCAAAAATTATTCATTTTAAGTTTAATTGTAGCACAGATTATTAGGGGAAGAGAAATCAAAATAAGTTTTCAAAATATAGTCATATTAAATAAATATCACAATTATAATTACATTCAAATGCCTTTCCTGTAAGAATTTAAAGTTATTAACAACAGGTGTTGGAACAGCATATACCAATAGTACATAAGTCAGATATGCTCAAATAATTTCTAATTTTAATTGAGAACTATTTTTAAGTATGAGATGGGTGACATGAGTTTCAAATCTTAAGCATATATTTGTTCTTGTGTGCATACAGTTAAAACCACAATGATGGGTAAGATTTAGTACTTTTTTCTTTTGGACGGTCGTGGGGCTTGGACTCTGGGCTTGGGCGCTGGGCTTGGGTGCTGTCCCTGCGCTCTTCAACTCAAGCTGAGTGCTCTACCACTTGAGCCACAGCGCCACTTCCAATGATGGGTAAGATTTTAATTCTAAACTTGTATTGTTTTTAAAATCATGTCATTTTCTTTCATTGAACAACTATAATTTGTGATACTATCACAAATATGGAGGCTGATACAATTGAAAACTGTTAAGAAACCCACTAAATATTTCTAACTATAATCTTCTTATTAATAAAAACTAATGGCTATAGTAGTGACACTTAAATATAAAACAGAAGTCCTCCAAAACAAGGTCAAAGGAGAAAAATTATTTACCTCTAATATTTAAGTTTAACAAGCAAGCCATTTCTACCATATTGCTTAAGAAAGTCCAATGATGCCCCCATTTGACAAAAGCATGTTAGTGCCAAACAAAATCAACCCCAACATAACTATGACTTGTATATCTACTGCTTCTATGGGAGGACTAAGAATCAACAAAAATGTAATTTATCATTTTTATTAACTGCCAGATTAACAAATAATTAGATAAACAACCATGAGTCTAGCAAAATGCCATTTTCTATCATTTTTTTCTTAATTCAGTACCGGGGTTTGAACTCAGGCCACCATCTTGTACTTTCTAGAGAGTTGCTCTATCTTTTGAGCCTGGGCCCAGGGTCTATGAAGTGCTGTTTTAAAATGATCATCTTTCAAAAGTAAATTAAAAAAAAACCTCACAGATGATAAAAATTAACAAACTTAGATCAATTCTACTTAATATTCAGAAGTAGGTAAAAACAGGATTCTACAAATAGCAAATAATATATATTTTAACTATCCATCTAGGTCTACTGTAATTTTGAAATCCATCTAATCATTTAACCTGTGGGTAGAGATTTACCTTATTAATAAGGTAAGATGGGAAAAATAATTTTCTCATTTTCTTTATCACTAAAAGCTGGCATATTTTTCTATATAAAATTATATTGTTAAGGCATGCAGCTGTTCCAAGTTGTACATCAGACAACTAATCTTCTCTATCACATTGTCTATAGTTTCTTCCTTACTCATATACATATATATATATATATATATATATATATATATATATATATATATATATATATATATATATATATTCCTCCCCCCCACCCAACCCCCGGTCCTGGCGCTCTCTCTGTGCTCAAGAGTAGTGCTCTACCACTTAAGCCACAGTGCCACTTCAGCTTTTTGAGTACTTTGTCGGAGATGAGTCTCATGGGGACTTTTCTTCCGGGGTGGGCTTCCAACTGCAATCCTCAGATCTCAGCCTCCCAAGTAGATAGGATTAACAGGTGTGAGCTACTGGCACCTGGCTTCAATATTATTATTATTTTTTAATTTTATTGTCAAGGTGACATGCAGAGGGGTTACAGTTACATATGTAAGGTGGTAAATACATTTCTTTCTTTTTTTTGGGTCCGGTTGTGGGGCCTGAACTCTGGGGCTGGGTGCTGTCCCTCAGCTCTTCAGCTCAAGGCTAGCACTCTACCACTTGAGCCACAGTGCCACTTCCGGCTTTTTTTCTTCTTTTTGCTTATGTGGTGCTAAGGAATCGAACCAAGGGCCTCAGGCATGCAAGGCAAGCGCTCTACCACTGAGCCACCTTCCCAGTCCCGGTAAATACATTTCTTGTCAAACATTGTTACCTCCTCCCTCATTTTTCTCCCATTTTTTCCCTCCCCCTTAATCAATATTCTAATGAGCAGTTTGGTCTCTCTGCATTTTGTGCTGATTCACTCTTGGATTTCCAAATATACACTTACTTACAGTTTAAACTATGATACTTCCAACTAGCTGTCCTTTCTATCATATAAAATTTGAAACTCAGTATGTACAAAACCATAATCATTCCTTACAAGCTCCTTTTCATTGCTTGTAAATGAGAGTGCTTATTGTTTTACTTGTTTTAGACTTTTAATCTCAGAATCACATTTGAATTCTTCCTTCACCTATCACCCCTTAATAGTTAAGTCATGGACAATCTGATTTGATTTGATTTTACCTAAGGCTTCTACAAAATCATGAGAGGTCTTCCTTCTTCCAAATTGTCCCTTATCTAACCCATTAGTCACAATATAGGTCTTCTTAAACACCACTAACATCTTTTTGGGTCTCACAAAAACACAAAATGGTGGTGAAATATTTCTGACATTGAATCCCAAATCCTTTTCAATGTGTTTATTCTCTAGGATGACTTAGTCCCCATCTCTTCAGTCACACAGATCATCATTCGCACTTAAAATATCTTCAGTCTCTTCTATCCCTAGTACAACTGCTATGGCTGAGAGAGTAGGATCATGAGTTATAGAGTAGTACACAAGACCTTGTCTTGGGGAGAGGGGAAGTTTGGGATGTGGTTTAATGGAATAATTTTTGCCTAAAATGTGTGATTCTTTGGGTTCATTCCTCAGTAGAAAAGGGTTTATAGCCAGAAAAACTCATAAATTGATCAGGAAAATGAAGTCAACTAATACAAAATAAAAAAATTGAATGGTTACTTTCAAATTTTTAATTGACTTACAATGAAATCCAAGTATTTGATAAATAAAAATCAATGTTAGAATTCAGAAAAGTTAAAGGTTCTAATATACACTTACCTTAGAAAGCAAGACAATTAAAATCTTTTAATTTAAATGAAATATTTCAAAGAAATAAAAATACTAAATGTTGGCAAGAAAGGGAGTTTTTCTTTTTTCCTTTTTTTTTTTTAAAAGTAGTCATACAAAGGGATTTCAAGTCAACATGTCAGTTTATAAGCTCACAAGGCATCTTGATCAATGTCATCCCTTCCATCTTTCTCAAAGGGAGTTTTTGTACAGGGTTGATTAAAAAACAACAATAACAAACAACACTCTGATAATGTCTGTTATGCTACATTTGAAGACATGCCTTATCCTACCACCCAACAATTCCTAGGTTTATATCCTATAGAAACATATGCTTCTACAGAATAGACTACAAATACAGCAATGTCATAGCAGCAGTTTCAATTTTTCAATTCTGAAATGGCTAAACATGACATGGATATAAATTTTTTTGATAATTCAGATAGTGAAATACCACACAGAGAGACACACATAGAGCCTATCTAGTGAAAATTCTAAAAAAAAGCATAGCTTATCATATAACAGAAGCAAGATCAAATATATATAATAATTATCTAAATGCTGGTGACTCATGCCTGTAATCCTACTGGAGAGTCTGAGAGCTGAGTAATTTTGCTCAAAGCCAGCCCAGGCAGGAAAGTCTGATAGACTCTTATCTCTAACTAACCATCAAAAATCTAGAAGTGGAGCTGTGGCTCAAGAGGTAGAGAACAAAGCCTTGAGTATAAAAGGTAAGTATAAAATCCAGACCCTGAGTTCAAGCCTCAGCAAACACACACACACACACACACACACACACACACACACACACACACACACACACACACACACACACACACACACACACACACACAACAAACACACTCTAATAATACATAGACTAGAAAGGGCAAAAAAAAAAAATCTACATACACTAGAAATAAAGAGACCAGTGTATGATTTCAGATTCTATGTTGCAACAATCAAGAGTTCAGTATTATAAAAGAGAACAATATTCAAATATTCAAAAGGTCTATTAAAATCCTCTTTACTGGTCGAGGATAGAGTGCATGTTAAGCATGCACAAGGCCCTAAGTTCATAAACTGCAACCAAAATTACACATTACAATGGACACTGGTAAACAAAAAAAAAGTCACCTTCTCAGTAAATTGTTTTCCTTGGAAAATATAGTCTTAATTCATTAAAGTACTTGTGTTTATATATGGTAAAATTGTTTATAAGCTAAATGAATTAATGTTTTAAATTACCCTATTTCAAATAGTATAAATATCATTCTGTATAGCTCACATAAATGTTGTTTGGAATTTTTTTGTATATGGTCATTATAATCTTTACATATTTTTTATTTCTTTTTTGTTGAATGTTTTTATTAAGGAAGAGATATGTAAGCCAGACACTGGTGGCTCATACCTATAATCCTAGTTACTTAGGAGGCTGAAATCTGAGGATCGTACTTTGAGGCCAGCCTGGGCAGGAAAGTCAGTGAGACTCTTATCTCCAATAAACTATACAGAAAAAGCTGAAAATCATGGTGCTGTGGCTCAAGTGGTAGAGTGCTAGCCTTGTGCAAAAGCAGCTCAGGGACAGTTCCCTGTCCCCAAATTTAAGCCCTAGGTATGATTTGTCAAATATTTTTTCTGCATTGAGGTAATTATATGACTTATTTGATAGTGTGACATATGACTCTGATTCCTGTATTCTGGGCAAAATTCCACTTGGTTGTGACATGTTTAAAATATTGCTGCATTTGGTTTGCCGGCATCATTGTTAAGAATTCTTAGACCAATGTTCATAAACAATATTAATCTACAGTTTTATTTTCTTGCTATCAGAGTTAACACTGACTTCACAAAATAAATTAGGAATGCTGACTTTTTAAAGAAAAAGTGTGAGGTGAATTGGTGTGGCTTCTTTAAATTGTATAGAAATGTAGTTGAAGCCACTAAGTTTTAAGTTCAAAGCATTTATTTTTTTCTTGGTGAGGGGACATGCTGTCCCTATGATAACCATTCCTACCTTGAACTGTTTATTCTTTTCCTCTGAGTGTTAGGATTATAGGTGAAAACCATTATGCCCAGCATGATTTACTATTATTATTTTTGATACTCTTGCTAGTTATTACAGGTATATTTACATTTGTTTCTACATGGGTTAGTTTTGATAGGTTTGGTTTCTAGAAATTTGCTCATTTCAACTAGGTTATTCTATTTATTTATTTATTTATTTAATTTGGTGTATTTATTTATTGTCGGTCATGGGGTTTGAACTCAGGGCCCAGGTGCTGCCCTGAGCTTCTTTTGCTCAAGGCTAGTGTGCTACCACTTGAGCCACAGTGCCACTTCCAGCATTATCTAAGTAGCTTATTGGAGATGAGTCTCATGGATTTTTCTGCCCAGGCTGGCTTTGAAGTGTGATGCTCAGATCTAAGTCTCTTGAGTAGCTAGGATTACAGGTGTGAGCCACTAGAACCTGGCTTCCAAGTCATTGTTTTATTATACAATTGTTCCTAGTATTACATTACAATCCTTTCTATTTCTGTAGAATAAGGACTTCTGAGGTTTTGCTTCTGAGTTTAGAACTTTGTATCTTCTTCCTTAGTCTATCTAGATAAATTTTTGTTGTCTTTTTCAGAGGATCACCTTTTTGGTTTCATTAATTTTCTATATTTGTTAATGCTCTCTATCTTTGCGTTAATATTTATTTTTTCTCTTCTTCTAAATTTGTGGTTAGACTTCTTTTCCTAGTTTCTTAAATTACAAAGTTAGGTTGTTGATTGAGATCATTCATTCTCTTTATTTTTACATCTCAAAGATTTTAGTTTTAATACTAGTACTAATAAAACAATAAGAAGACCAAGTTTTAGAGAACACATGATGTATTTATTTTTATACTTCAATGGATGGTTTCTTTGAGGAAAGATGGTCGCATTAAATTAATCAACAAATAGAATTGCTTGTTTCTCGTTTTCATTTTAATTTTTTCTTCCCATAAGAAATACTTTTTTACTGACATCTTACCAGCTACAAAATTTGTTCCTGACATTAAGCTCTTTCTTTCTTTCCAATTTTGTCTTTAAGTGATCACATTCATTTTTCTTCTCCATTCTGGGAGTGGCTGTGACCAAATTTGAGAGGAGCTCTTCTTAACAGCTCCACTAACAGTTGGTTTCATAAAATAAGATCTTTAAACACTGTATATCAAAAGTATAAAGTAATACGCACTCATCTCTCAAATAAAAAGAAGTACTTTGAGTCAGGGTAGTCCTATATAATTCCAGCTCTCCAGCTTCTCAAGTCAAATCTTGTATTAATTAATCTAACATAATAAGAACATGCTATAATCCCCCAAATGAATGCATTCATCCTTAAAGTATATAGAAAACAAAAGTTACACATCATAATTAAACTAGTAATAGCTTACAAAACTGATCTTTATTACTTTATACATCTAGTATCCTTTCATTTCAGTCTTCAAGATTTGCTTTACACACTTATCAGTGCAGGGCCAGTGGTAACAAAATCCCTTACATTTGAGGGACAGTTTTGCTGGATACAGGATTTTTCACTTTTGACTATGACATCCTATTGCTTCTTAGGGCCTAAAATTATTAATGAGAAATCTATTGATATGAAGATCCCTTCTACATGATGAATCACTTTGTCTTGCTGCTTTAGAAATGTTCTTTTTCTTTTAAATTTTGATTATAATGGATATGAATGTGGGTCTTGATTTTAACCTTTATATTAAACATTTACATTCATGTCACTAATCCAACCTGGGAAGCTTTCACATATTATTTCTTCAAATATTCTTTGTATCCCTTTCAGTTTGCCTAGATTTCTTCTACAATATGCATTTAGTCTGACTGATAGATAGTATTCCCTTAGTCCCTTCGGCTGTGTACTTTCTGCCCTTCGTGCCCACCCCCCCCCCCCCCCCCCCCGCCCCCCGGCCCCGTATTGGAAAGTGAACCTCCAGCACACTAAGCAAACACTGAGCTATACTCCTAGCTCTTTCTGTTCCTCAGATTCAATACTTTTTATGGCACTATGTTCAAGTTTGCTAACTTTTCTTTCTGCTTGCTCAAATTTGCCTTTGAATCCCTCCTATACATTTTTTATTTCAATTATTTTACTTTACAATTCCAGAATTTCTTTTTAGTTTCTTTTGAGATTTTCTATTCTCTATTGATCTTTCCATTTGGTTGATACATATTTTTTTTTGATTCTCTGCATTGCCTCTTGGTCTTACTGTATTAAGGATACTTCCTCTTCATTTATTATTATTTTTTTGAATGGAAGTCATCCTTTCCTATTTCTTTGCATGTTTTGCAACTTTTTAAAAAACTGAAATTTGGATATTTAAATCTAGTAATATAATTCTGCAAACCAGATTTTTACCCTGTGGAAATCAGATTCTACCTCTTCACCCATGTATTAATTTTTATTTTAAAAATTATTGGTAGTATCTGTGCTAAAGATCAGCCTGAAGTATAAATTTATGGTCTTATCCATTATTTTCTGTATCTGTCTTCTCTGGACATGTGTATTATCTTTCTATTCCTCCCTTCATATGCAGTTTCTTAATGATCAAACTCCTCAGAGACAAAAGGATGAATGAAGGGTGTGTGTGGGTGAGGCGGGGTGGGAGGTGGGGTTGGGGGGTGTTGAGTCTTTAAATCTCCTGGAAATTGCTTTAGTCTGAGATGGGAAGGGCCATGCAACAATTGTCAGAAGATGCAACAAATCTCCACTACGTCTCATCTGTGTGATAAGCAGCATTAATCAGGGATCCCTGAACAGAGGCACAGGTCCTTATTTTCTACACCGGCTTCCATGGGCTGTTTGCAAACTGCTTCAAGAACATGTGCAGGCTAGGTAATAGATACTGACAAGAGCTGAAATTGACCAAACTTAACCAATAATTATTCATTTATTCTCCAAGAGGATTCAGTAAACTACAGGGTTCCAAGATGGTTACATCAGATATATTCTGCTAGTGCAATTGTTGGCAAGAAAGAAAGATTGCTTCCTGTTGCTTTCTACTTCGCCATTTACCCAGAATTCTCTGTCTCCTCCAAAGCTTTTAAGAGTATAAAGGGGTCTTCAGACCCAAAAGATGATAAACACTATTTTTAAAAGAGCAAATCAACAAACTAGAGTGTATTACAAAATGAGAAAAGACTGTGCTCAAGTCTGAATTTTACACTTTAAAGCAATCAAGAGTCTCCTTCCTATATTATTATGAAAAGTTGAGAGGCTACAAAGATAGAGGACATAGGAATATAAAGGTTTTTTGCAGGGTCTGTTAACATCCAGAACATTTTATGTAGTTGCTAATGAAATTAAATATTCTATAATAATAACTTTGCTAGAAATACAAATATAAGGAAATAGTGTATGATTGATTACCTGTTTATAAAACAAGTAAGATATGCAAAAGTCTATTTTACATCAGAATTTTTGTGTTATATAAATGCTCTACTGAAGCCAGGAGTGGTAGTGCATGTCCATGGTTCCAGCACTTGGAAAGGCTAAGGAACAAAGTTAGCTTGAAGTTAGAATATGAGCCCAACCTGAGCTGCATAGTGAGACTCAAACAGCAAAACAAAAGATGCTGCATTTCAACCAATAACCTTACAGTAATTAGTTCTATAACATTTAACACTGTAGGTACAAATCAAAGAGGAACTTTTTATAGAGGTAGTAGTAAAATTTCAGATTCAATCATTAACATACAGAAAGTAATCTAAAAAGGAGCACAGGCATCGCTAAAAAAAAGTAACAACAGGGGCTGGGAAGGTGGCTCAGTGGTAGAGCGTTTGCCTTGCATGCCTGAGGCCCTGGGTTCGATTCCTCAGCCCCACATAAGCAAAAAGAAAAAAGCCGATAGTGGCGCTGTGGCTCAAGTGGTAGAGTGCTAGCCTTGAGCTGAAGAGCTGAGGGACAGCGCCCAGGCTCAGAGTTCAGGCCCCACGACCGGACCCCCCCCCCAAAAAAAAGTAACAACAAAATATATAGAAATCCAAGTATGAGAGACACGGTCCTATGTATCTTGCTAGGTGGTCCAAGAATAAAGAGTCTTGGGCTACTCACTGGCATCTGTTACAGAAAAGAAAGCAGTTTAGATGAGGCTATATTTCCCTCTGAGACAAACAGCTTTAATGATTGCCATAAAATGACAGACTGAAGCATTCCATAGCACTCCATAAATATGTATAATTTGTGTACTTGTTTAAAATAAAGATAGTGAATTTATTAAATGTATTGTTTCTCCGTGACAAACCCATGTTGTGCAAAGCATCAATTCAACTTTTCATATGACCCTTATGGGACTTGGTAGTAAAGAAAAAGAATGTAAATATGCTGGTGTGCAGATTGCTGGGCTATGCAGTGACTAATGAAGCAATTTTTCTCTGATCTAGAAGTCTAAAGTCTTCTTTTATTACCTATGAAGTAGTGACAGGCCACTTGATTACCATGCAAGTAGGATAAAATCATATACCTGACATAACATTTTATTCACTATACCAACTAAAACCATGATGTCTTTACCCACTCATTTAAGAATGCCTAATATTGCTCACAAGCAAAAGGTATGTAATAATCTCACCAATATAGATACAATTAAAAACAATCTCACACTGTTGATAATATGTAATGAACAACTATAACAATTTAACTTGTGAAAGTGCTTATTTAGTGAATTTTCCTGTTTGAGAAGTAGATGGAAGATTGTGTATCTCTGAGTGAATTTCTAAGGGAGCACGTGGGAAAATTTTAGAATTATTACAACTGCAATCCTCAAGTATATATATTTTTTTTTGGGTCCAGTCGTGGGGCCTGAACTCTGGGCCTGGGTGCTGTCCCTCAGCTCTTCAGCTCAAGGCTAGCGCTCTACCACTTGAGCCACAGCGACACTTCCGGCTTTTTTCTTTTTGCTTATGTGGTGCTGAGGAATCGAACCCAGGGCTTCAGGCATGCAAGGCAAGCACTCTACCACTGAGCCATCTTCCCAGCCCCTTCTCAAGTATTTTATTAGTAGTTAATTACACATAGTTAGGTCTTAAGAAGTAGGTACTCAGGAGAATGATTTTAAGGACCAGGTGTGGTGACATAAATCTTTAATTAAACCCAGCTAGGAAGGAAAAAGTAGAATTGAGGATGTGAAGTCAGAGTGTGCAAAAATTAATAAGACTCTCTCTCAGATACAAGTTAGGAATTGTGGCACATGACTATTATCATGGCAACTCCAGAAACAGAGGTAAGAGGTTCTTGGTCCAGTGCTAGCTATACTAAGTTTGAGGCCTATTTGAAGAAAAAACTAAAAGCAAAAGGTTAAGAGTTGTGATTCAGATGATAGAGAGCAGGGCCCAGAGTTCAATCCCTAGAACTGACAGAGGGAATTTATTTTCTTTGATTATAATACAAATCAGCCACAGAAAGAAACTACAGTGTTAAAACATACAAGATTTTTAAAGTTAATATCTCTTTTAAAATGTATCTACCAGTGGATTGTGGTAGTATGAACCTGTAATCCCAGCACTCTGGAGGCCAGGGTAAGAGGATTAAAGTTCAAGGCCAGCTTGAACCACATACTAGGAAGGAGGGTGGGGAGAAGCTACTTGCAGCAAGTAGACAGGCAAGGAAGACAGGAAAAAAGAGAGGGTGAGAGGAAAAGGAGAGGGAAAAAGGAAAAGGAGAGAATAGGGGAAAAGAGGGAAGAGGAGGGGGAAAGAGGTGAAAGAGAAAGGTGGAAGAGGAAAGGAGATTCAACCGATTTGCAGATGAAAGGTAAGCCAATCCATTAGGCAAATTTCTATTCTATTTTTGTCATTTACTTTGCAATTTTGGTAGAAATGATATTCTAGTTGCTTTTCAGTCATTCTACTTTTATTTCATATAAGCCAGCAAGCACTGATCCAAAATACAGGAAAGAAGAGCTGCAAGTAGATTCTCCCCACCTTCCTTCTAATATGTGGTTCAGGCTGGCCTTGAACTTTAATCCTCTGCCTTGGCCTCCAGAGTGCTGGGATTACAGATGTATTCTACCACAAACCACTGGTAGGTAGGTACATTTTAAAAGATATTAACTTAAAAATCATGTATGTTTTAACACTGTAGTTTCTTTTTGTGGCTCATTTTTATTATAATCAAATAAAAATAAATTCAATTCTCTCTCTCCTCTCTCTCTCTCTCTACCTATATATGAACTGCCCCATGAGGGCAATAAGGAAAAATAGGAAAATAAGAAAAATAAGGAAAGAACACAGCCTTACAGTTAAGAGCATGCTTGGACTCTGAGTTGGTGAGATCTGGGTTGGACATAATATTTTTCTTTGGAAATTAATATACAATTAGGAAGCATCATAAAAAATGAAATACTAGTCAAGAAATGATAAAGAGAAAATAACTTGGAATCTTATTTCATTCCATTCATGTGAACAATAGCTACTATTTATTTTCTAGAAATATACTTGTAATTTTTAAAAACTTTCTAATCCAAAAAAAGCACGATACCACCAAAGAAAAGATAGACAAATTGAGCTAGATGAAAATTAAAATGACTAAAATAGTTTTTGGTTTATTCCCTTTTGTCACTGTTTTTTATTTCTGTACCCCTTATCTTATATATGTTTATTTGACTTGGGGATGGGAAGGTGAATCACAGGAACAGTGGGACAAAGGCTGAACCAACTTAGCAGTGATACTCACTAGACACTAGGTTGGAAATGAACTTTATACCTTGTGGGGGAGGGAGATCGGAGGGGAAAAAGTGACAGAAAAGGAGGGAGAGGGTAACCCTGTTCAGAAAGAAATGTACTCATTACCTGAGTTAAGTAACTGTAACTCCTCTGTACATCACCTTTACAATAAAATTTAAAATAAAAATTATTTCATTTTTTATTCAATGCTTTAATGCCTTCATCTATATAGAATACATTTGGTGAATGTGTAAATTAAGGTTCTAAGTTATTAGAACCAACATTATTTCTTGAATAGTTGTTTGCTTGGTTGTGTATTTAATTATTATGTAAGTATGTATTTGTGTCTGAATGAGATCCTTTTTGTTTCCAGGCTAGGAACAAAAATGGCAGGCTATTCCTCTGAATTTACTAGTATACTGCCATATTAAAATCTGCATTAATCGGTTATAGAGCAACCAAACTTATTAGCCATCATAATTTGACTATTACTAAATAATTCTGATACTATGCCAGGAAAAATTGTGTTTGCATTTCGACTATCATTACATAAAATTTGTAAATACCTAGGGAAGATGAATTCCTTCATAATAATAAATATAACCACTGGTAAAATGATGCTAAGAAAGGCTCAGAATGTGTTATCTTGTTTAGTATAATCTCTCTTTATAAACAATAGTCTTGTTTAGTATAATCTCTCTTTATAAACAATAATTAGAATAAGTAAAAATTAAAGCCAGTGTAAAAAAGGCATTATTTATAGCAAATCTATATTTCCTATAATTCTAAATATATTAAATGTATTGAAATATGTCACCTATCTTACTAATGTATAAATTAGTCAAATTGGGTGGTAGATATTCAGTCTTACATAAAAATTGTATTGTACAACTACTATTCTCTTGGTGTTATATTTAAAATTTAACTTGTAGTTTAAAATTTTATTTTATTATTTTGCTGGTTCTGGGGCTTGAACTCAAGATCTGGGAACTGCTCTAAGCTTCTTCGGCTCAAGACTAGCGCTCTACCATTGGGCCTACAGCACCACTTCTGGCTTTTTCTGTGTAGTTTACTGGAGATAAGAGTCTCAGACTTTCCTGCCCAACCTGGCTTCAAACCATGAACCTCATCAGCCTCCTGAGTAGCTAGGATTACAGATGTGAGCCACTGGTACCATAAAAATTCATTAAAAAAGTATGCAATCACAATTTGTATATAAAGTAAGATCTCAATATAGCAAAAGGGGGATTCATGAATCTTTTAAAAATATTAATACCAATAAGAATTTTAGCTGGGTGTCAGGGGCTCATGCCCGTAATCTTAGCTACTCAGGAGGCTGATATCTGAGGATCACGGTACAAAGCCAGCTTAGGCAGGAAAGTCAGAGAGACTCTTATCTCCAATAAACAACTAGAAAACCAGAAGTGGCACTGTGGCTCAAGTGGTAGAGTGCTAGCCTTGAGCTGAAGAGTGCAGGGACAGCTCCCAGGTCCAGAGTTCAAGCCCCACGACCAAAAGAAAAAAAAAAAAAGAATTTTAAAAGACCATGTAAAAATGCTAATAATAAAAGACACACTAACTTAGAAGTATTAGCCCTGTTTAGATATTGCTTAAGAAAAACACTTAACATATATTAATAACTCAATATAATATAATTAGACATCAAGGTAGTCTACATGAATACTTAGACAGTTTTATCTGTTTTTTCTGCAAATTTTAGTCTTTACTGGAGAAGGCTAAATCAAATTCAATTACACTAAAGTATAAACATAATAGATTTTTTGATATATCTTTCCAACTTAAATTCTGTTTTCAGATTTTTAAAGAGATGAATTATTGTAGTTTACAACAAAATTCACCCTGTTATAGTATGTATTTGATGAATTATACAAATGCATATAGTCATGGAACCAACATTTACAGTTTTATTTTGTTTTTATTTTCTTTTTTGAGACAGCTCTTGCTTTATAATCCAGACTGGCCTTTAGCTTACAATCCTCTTTTCTCATCCTCCCAATTGCTGACTAGTATTTTTAATTACCTCAGTTCTTTAATTTGGGGTAATAACCGGAAGTTAATTTTCTTTCTTTCCCTGATACCATTTCAGTCCTTTAGTTCATTGATATATAGACTTCAACTGCAAATAAATATGACTCATCTAACATTTATCCTTTGGGAAGATAACACATTTAAAAATAAAGCCTACATTGATACAGTTCATATTAGTCCTGTATAACATTTGATTTTTTACAAATCACATATATTTGAAGAAAAAACTTATATAGACTAAAGAACTAGTGAGCCAATTTCCCAGAATTCCTGTTTTATTTCCTAAGAATCCTTGTGTATATTGATGTTTCATGGTCAAAATTCACATTATCAAGGTAGAAAGAATAAAATGAAGATTTCTACAGAGACACACCCTTTAAATGATAAGTTTTACCAGTGACTTCAATTTCAGATTTTTCACTGCTTTGTCTCTGGGTACACTGATGAGCTTAGCTTTTCCCATTACTTCCCTCTACAGTTACACAAATAATCATTTACCTAATAGCTGTGTGTTTTAAAATGTTTCAGCTATACTCTTCTATCTATACAGACAAACTATCTTGACTTAAAAGGTATGACACTCCCTAGGAATGATCATATTGCCCAAATTAGCTTACTGTTGTAAAAAGAAGATAAAAACATGTCAAAAAATTTATTCCACCTCTTTTTTAGTCCTGTAATTATCATATGAAACTTTGATTTCTTTGCCATCTAATTTATTTACCTAGGGAAGTCAAATACAATGTTCAGGCTACATATTTAAGTGTTGAGTGGTTGTGCTTTACTACACAACAAGTAAAAGCTTGTAATGAAAAATATGGAAGCAAAAATCATGGCAAACTTTATTTAGACTTCAATGCTTTTAAATATAAACATTTTTCCCTACCTTGGGTAAAATATAAAAGTAGTTCATAGGCCCCAAACTTTGTACTAATGGTTACTGTGAAGTACTACTTAATTGAAAGAGTCTTAATTAAATATGCCCCAACCAAAAACCTTCACCAAATTGCATTTGCCACCAAATGACTAACAAGTACACAACAGTTGGAAACTGTCAAAATATTTTACAGCTCAATTATAATTACCAACCAAGTCTAAACATGCCCTGAGTGGGCGTTAACCACATTTTGGGGGATTCAACACATTAAGCAGCAGTTACTTTTTTGTGGTCTCTAATTTAAACATTTACAACTCTTGAATAACTCCAATGATTTTTATTGTCTTCAGCAAAACAAAATAGCAAAACAATGATATGAGATATAATAATTTATCATTCTTGCAGATTCACCAGCAGGAAGAGCCTTTAAAAGATTATTTGGCTAATCTTTATTATACTTGATTATAACTAAAGATAATATTAGGTTTTTGAGTGGTAAATGTATAAGTTGTTTATAAAATGAATGAATTCTGTGGTTATTGGTCTTGGAAAATGTATCAAGGGATCCTAAGACATAAATATTTTCTTGTTGTTCTTATCACAATAGATGTAGCCAAAAACAAATGGGAAGGTGTGATCAGGGTAAAGTGTCAATATGGAAGTACAGCTGGTGAGTTTCCAGAGTAGCGAATGTAGACATCGCTTGCCATTTGAAGTAGGACAGCATCCAGACTCTCTTCCTTTCTAACCAGAAAGTGTACAGCTTGAGGCTTTGTGCTTAGCCACAAAGAGTATTTCTTACCAATAGAAAAGAAATAGGTTACTCCTCCCACTAGGTAACACGTCCATCCATTCTCTAGAGTTTTTATCAGTTGAGAACAGAAACCAAATATACTATGAAATATATAAACTTAGTTTTTCTATGTTTTCATTTATATTTTTCCCAAGAGGTATCAATCAATAGAGGTTATTTAAAAAGCAGATGAACAAAATATTTAGAATAATAGAGTGTTTCACATTTCAAATGATGTTATAATTCAATTTAACGTTAAATGTTGATGTGCATTATTTAATCATGGATTCTAATTGGATCTTGGTTTAAATTATATCTGTGGGCTAAGGAGAAAATTTTTTTTAAGAGAGTTAAAATTACGGTTCTATATGGTTCTTGAAAGAACCATAACCATTAAATGGATATTTATAACTGAAATTATGATTTATGATTATGCCCATGTAGTCAAAATTGCTGAGTGGGTCAGGTGTTAATAGGAGAAACATTAAAAAGAAATTTCAAACCAATTTTTTGAGCACTACACTTTCTTAAACAATATTTTTAAGCAATATGGTTCACACCTACCTAGGTCATGCTCATATTTGGTTGGCATTACATTGAATATGTGGACACAAAGTTTGTGGAAAAATTTAAAGTGTACATTTCCACAAGAGTATTTAAACTGTCTCCAACTTTTTGTTGCATGCTAGTATCTGGGATAAAAAGCAAAAAAATACATTACAATAGATATATATTTATCTATTTATTACATCTGTACAACTGTACATAATAAATCATATACCTCAAATGGAAGGTAAAGATGAAATTAAAGATTCATTTTTATAATGAGATGCTTTTTACTTGTTATAAAAAAGGAACCGTATGAAATAGGTTTAACAATCTCTGAAATCTTGGTTTAATAATGTGAAGGTTGAATTCTGATGAATTTGTGTGTGTGTGTGTGTGTGTGTGTGTGTGTGTGTGCGTGTACATACTCATAGTGAGATTTGAACGCAGGGCCTGGACACTGTCTCTTAGCCTTTTCACTCAAGGTTAGGATTCTAAAACATGAGCCATAGTTCCACTTCCTTGAAGGCTAAGTTCTGAAGTTTACTTTTTTTAAAAATTTTTTTGGCAGTTAAGGGCTTGAACTCAGGGCTTTCTACCATTTGAACTACGCCTCCAGCCCTTCTAACAGGGTAACCAGAGATTATGACCCTCCTACCTATACCTCCTCTCAAGTAGCAAGATTACATTACAGTTATGCACCATCACACTTGGTTGATTTGTTGATTTGGGGTGGGGGAAGGGGAATGGCTTACTAACTTTTTGCCACGGCTAGCTTTTGAGTTATAATCTTCCTGATCTCCACCTCCTGAATAGCTAAGATCATAGGCAAATACACCACCAAATCCAGCTAAAAAGTATATTTTCATATCTGGTTTGAATACTTATCATAGTAGAAAGAGATACATCACAAAGATATATAACTCAAAATGCAAAATGTATATTATTGGTTTTGTTCACTCAAGTAAGGTATTCTTTCTGTTGTTGTTGAGACTCAGCTAGAAAATTTCTATTCCCTTGATGTCAGTTAGAAGTTACAAAAGAACTAATAATTGCATTTTAAGTCAAACTAGAACATTCTGTTTTCAGGTTCTTAATCTGTAGATAAGACAGTTTTTATAGGTGACAAACTATTTTTAGCAACAAAATAAGATGATGGAAATATTCTTGCAGCCATTGCTACAGGCAGATGATCCAAACATGCGTTTTCATGTCTGCTTCTTCTAAGGAAGTAGGCAAAGCTTGTTAATATTCACTCTTATAACTTACCTTGTAGGTAAGGAATACCTGCCATAGTTCTGGCCAGTGTAAGCAGAAGTTTATGTATTTACGTAAGTGAAAACCCATCAGAAATGTAGGTTAAGATGTAGCTTAAGTTAATGTTTAATACAAGAGTTTTAGGGGAATCAAAACATTTCAGATTCTACTCTGCAACAAATACTGATTATAAGTTTTGGTGTGGTATCAAAGGAGAACATTGACCACTGTCTAAAAGACTTAAATGGAAAGCTGCTTCTCTTATCTCTCCTCTTTTCTTCAATGGTTTTTATATAAGTGTAGGGTTAAAAAAAACAACACACAAATACAACATACAAGTAAGTTGTCACCTCTAATTCAAAACTTTCACATTTTTCACAGGAAACTTTCTAACCATTAACAAGAAAAATGGCCCTCATGATCTATCTTCAGCAGCATATTAAATCTTAGTAAAGTTTAATTTCTTCCTTAATTTCAGATTAAAGTATGAAGATACAAATTTGAGTATTATTTCTACCCTAACTCACTACTGTCTTGAGCACTCCTTGGGGTCACACATCTCATGTTGGAAGTCACTGTTTTAAATAATACAAAGGGATAGATGTTTCTAATAAAAGCCTTATGCCAATCCTAGAGCTTACTATTATCTACATTTCAAAGATAGGTACTACATAAACATATAGTCATAATTTATTTTGTGATCACTGTATTATTTTAAGAGTTGGGTGTATTTTTATAGTGTGGAAATATTTTATTCATTTGTATTAAACATGCATATGTTTAAACTACATGGTATCTACCAATTGCTTTAAAAAGTATAAATTGTGGGGCGCCGGTGGCTCATGCCTATAATTCTAGTAACTCAGGAGGCGGGGGCTGAGATCTGAGGATCACGGTTTGAAGCCAGCCCAGGCAGAAAAGTCCCCATGAAACTCTTATCTCCATTTAACTACTCAAAAACCGGAAGTAGAACTGTGGCTCAAAGTGGTAGAGCTCTAACCTTGAGCAAAATTGCTCAGGGACAGTGCCCAAGCCCTGAGTTCAAGCCCCACAACTGAAAACAAAAAAAAATCAACAACAAAAAAGATATAAATTTTTACAATGTAATATGCAAACTTCCAGGGGGTTAATAATGTTGTATTTTTGCATGCTGTGCTTCATTAAAATAGATTTAATATACAGCAGTCTTAAGGGAATCTTTAATTCTTATAATTAAAAATTTAATAATACTATCTTTTGACACAGACATTAGTAAGTCATTACAAATCTTCAAAAACTAATTTTATTCCTCCTAGGAAAGGTGTCCATGGATGCAAAGCAAAGAAAGAAATGGTCCTCTGTACTGAAGAATTCCTAAACAACTACTGAGACACAGCACAATGAGGGAGAAAAACAGAAAAGGAAGTGAAATCAGCAAATTCCTAACAAGTGTTATTTAACAGATGAAATGACCACCACCAAAGCCCTCCATATACACAAAATCTAAACTTTGTGTCTGCAATGCATGTCTAGCTTAATATGAATTATTTCTAAGGTACCAAAAAAAATAGACAAGTCTAAGGGCACCAGTGGCTTGAATATTATGTACTGTATAGGCTCCTGCTTTTATTATAATCCTAGCTACTCAGGAGGCTGAGATCTGAGGATTGCGGTGAGGACTGTGCTTTGAAGCCAGCCCTGGTAGACAAATCCAAGAGACTCTTATCGCCAATTAATTAGCAAAGAAAGCTAGAAATGGAGGTGTAGCTAAAGTGGTAGAGTGCCAGCCATAGGTGATGAAAAAGCTAAGCAAGAGCTCAAGGCCTTGATTTCAAGCCCTAGTACAGGCACAAAGAAGAAAAAGTATGAAGTTTAGCACTATTGTTAGAAACTAGGATAAAAATAGGTATGAGAGTAACAAGTAACAGTTCTAGAAGTCTAGGGTTTCAGGACCTTTAATGATCTTAAAAAGTATTGGAGACTCCTGGGCTGGGAAGGTGGCTCAGTGGTAGAGTGCTTGCCTTGCATGCATGAGGCCCTGGGTTCAATTCCTCAGCACCACATAAGCAGAAAAAGCCCAAAGTGGCGCTGTGGCTCAAGTGGTAGAGCTGTAGAGCTCAGGGAAAGTGCCCAGGCCCAGAGTTCAGGCCCCACGACCGACCAAAAAAAAAAAAAAAAAAAAGTTGGAGACTCCAAAGAATATTTGTATGTGTGGGTGTACCAGTGACATTTACTATATTAAAAATTAAAACCTAAAAGTTTTTGTAATCAGTGCATTTAAAAACAGGAATAAATTTTACACGTTTATATAAGTGAAACATTTCTTTTTTTTTTTTTTTTTTGCCAGTCCTGGGTTTGAACTCAGGGTATGGGCACTGTCCCTGAGCTTCTTTTTGCTCAAGGCTAGCGCTCTACCGCTTGAGCCATAGCACCACTTCCAGCTTTTTCTGTTTATGTGGTACTGAGGAATTGAACCCAGGGCTTCATGCATGCGAGGTAAGCACTCTACCACTAAGCCACCTTCCCAGCCCAGTGACATATTTCTATAAAATTAATTACATTCCCTCCTTGAAAAAAGAAGTATGAAGAGTAAAACTGCTTTATTTTTTTATAAATCTTTTCACTGTCTGGTTTTATAGAAAAGAGCCAGATTCACAGATCTGTTCCTATTTTCAACTTTCTGTGATGTGGTAGTTTGGCTGAAATAGTGAATAAAATCTAGCACACAAAAATACAGGAAGTTTTCAAACAATGGTGAGTATTCTCTAGTACATCAAATCTCAATAGCAGTGGTTTCTTAATGGTTTGTTGGGATGTATGATTTGAAACTACATCTGTGAACTTTTTAAACTCAGTTACACTAACATTCATTGATCTATCTTTCATTTTAAGTCTCTTCCCCTGATTAATCATAATTGTGATAATATATAAAACTGATCACTTGGAAAATAGATTCCTTCAATTACACAGATCTTCTAAGTGTTGACACATTTCATTATATAATGTTAGAAAATTCCTAATATATCACCAATATCTTCAGAGATGTCTAAAAGTATTGGGGAAGCTGGGTGTTGTGGCCAGCTTTGATAGGAGTGCTTGTCCAAGGTTCTGGATTTGATCTCCAACACGGGGAGATAAAAGTAACAAACAACATAACCCAGTAGTACAGCACATCAGAGAATTATGAGTTGTTTACCCTTGTGATCAGAGAACTAACTAGGAGCTATGGTTCACTCAATATTCCATATTGCTAGCCTAAAAAGGATCAAATTTAAAATTTGAAGTATGGTTTCTATTGAATGCATTGGTATCATCATGAAGTTAAAATAATCATAAACTAAGTCCCTTGTAAGTTTTAGTGAACCTTCTCTTTTGAAAAATATCTTCAAAGCTTTTAAAAAAAATGTTATCTTTCTTCCCTAATATATATACGAGCTAAATATCTAAGTACTGTGGAAACAAAAACAAATCTGTCAATGGCAAGAACCATGAAACTATTTTTTCTTTTTTAACTCTTATTAAGCCTACCTATCTCCCCCAAGGTTTTGAAAGTTACTAAGGAGGGTTAGAATGATTTTAAGTGAACTGAGGTTTTTTCAGTCAGAATCTAGAACAAATTATTAGAACAGCTAGAAAAATAATATTAATAGCAGTATAGCACTTAGTATTTTCAGAACTTTTCTTAGTATGCATTCTAATGAGTTAAGTACTATTATCCTTACTTTATAGATTAGCATTCTGAAGGACAGAGAGGTTAAAAAAATTGCTCTAGTTGTTAAAAGTCATACTCTGTGCAAAACATTTGTAAGACAAGTATAATTTAAACTGATTTGCTCAATTAAAATATACTGAGCAACTGTTAAATATAAATATGCTTTTAATTCATCTAAATCCTGCGTTCCCAGTTAATATCTTATAGGAGGATTCTGACATTTTTACCTTATACCTTAAAACCTATAATGCTTTTAAGGACAGAGAGATGATAAAAGTGGGACGAACTCTTTAGCTATTATGCTTATTTTACCATGCTACTACAAGCAACAATATACATTTTTTTTCACTCCTCAAAAATTTACTGAAAATCACTGCATGTAAGAATTGGCTGGTGGCTCACGCCTGTAATCTGACCTACTAATGAGGCTGAGAAAGCCAGCCCAGTCAGGAAGGTCCGTGAAACTCTTATCTCCAATAAACCACTAGAAAACCGGAAGTGGCGCTGTAACTCAAGTGGTAGAGCATTAGCCTTGAGCTGAAGAGCTGAGGGACAGAATTCAGGTCCATAGTTCAAGCTCCACGACCGACACCCCCCCCCCCAAAAAAAAAAAATAAATAAATTGACAATCTGCTGAGTTTCTTGCTTTTCTAAAAATTTGTTCTAGATTCTGACTGGAAAGAGCTCAGTTCATTTAAAATCTTTACAACCCTCCTTAGTAACTTTCAAAGCCTTGGGGTGAGATATGTAGACTTACTAAAGATTCAAAAAGAAAAAATGGTTTCATGGTTTATTTGGAGTTTATAACACTTTTTAATCAAGGAAGAATTTAAGTGGTGTAAGATTTCATTTTAAAAATACATGATGATTATTTAAGTCACAAAAGACTAAGACAGTTTGGCAAGCTAACAGCTTTCTAAGCTACTTTAGAGAGAGGACTCTTTAAAGTTAAACTCAGTAGGATTAATGTGCATGAACACTAATTAGTTCAATTATATTACTTATGAAATATGTAAACTTAGTTATAGGTATAAAAACATATTACTCATTATTTGGTACAGGAGTGCTATGGTTTAAATTGGTTTCTCCCCTTTCATTCCACTAGACAAATAGTCTACTTCTAAATTAGTATTTTCCAAATATATCAGCTATCAGAATGAACTGGAGTAGGGAAATAAATTTGGAGTGGTACTTGGATAAAATACAGATTTTTTTGGCCCCACCCTTGGAAATTCTCACTCAGTAGGAAAAGAGGTAGGCCCCAGGTGATTATGAAGACAGTAGGTCATAGTTCTTTTCTTTCTTTCTTGTTTTTTTTTTGGTCGGTCATGGGTCCTAACCTCTGTGCCTGGGTGCTGTCCCTCAGCTCTTCAGCTCAAGGTTAGTGCTCTACCATTGAGCTACAGCACCACTTCTGGCTTTTTCTGCTTATGTGGTGCCAAGGAATTGAACCCAGAGCCTCATGCATGCAAGGCAAGTACTCTACCACTGAGCCACCTTCCCAGCTGGTCATAGTTCAGTTTTTTTTTTTTTTTTTAAATTTTTGGGTCCGGTTGTGGGGCCTGAACTCTGGGCCCGGGCGCTGTCCTTCAGCTCTTCAGCACAAGGCTAGCGCTCTACCACTTGAGCCGCAGCGCCATTTGAGGCTTTTTCCTTTTTGCTTATGTGGTACTGAGGAATTGAACCCAGGGCCTCATGCATGCAAGGCAAGCGCTCTACCACCACTGAGCCACCTTCCCAGCCCTCATAGTTTATTTTTGAATGTTTACATTTTCAACCTTCTGATCCCAAACAAAATTTTCCTCTCAGTACCTGGAGAAACAATTCTGTTTAGGTATAAAATTTTCACTCAGTTTCTACTTTTACAAGTCTTTCAGCAAACTCTTAGCTTATCTCTGCTTAGTACAAATATTATCTACATCTACAGCACTGAGTTCAACTCTTCTTAGCCAAATATTTAATATACACATAGCAAAAATATATTAAAGCACTATTAAGTATGAGGCACTGTCACAGGCCCTTATGATATATCAATGATATATCAAGTGAACAAAATAAATTCCTGATCGTAAATGAACAATTTTTAAGTGCACATGAAACTTACTAAGACAATCATATTCAAAACTATAAACCTCTAAAAATATATTATAAACCAAACTATAAAGCAATAGATTTAAAAGAAATATATTCTCTAAATTAGAAACTGAGAAGACATTCTTCAAATTCCCAAATATTTGCAATGAAATAACTTATGACTCAAAAAGCTTAAAAAGTCTGAATCTTTATAATAAAAAATCTTTACAATAAGAAGTGTTTACAATTAAAAAGTGTTGGAAAAAACGTTTAAAAAATTAGGTTCTGAACTAGAAAAAAATTAAAACACAAAACTCGTAAGCTATAGAGTTAAAACAATACTTACCAGGCCAAACATAGCAATTAACCCCTTTCTCAGGAATAAAAGTTCAAAATCTTTAATTCTTTTCAATACTCATTCAATCATTCATTCATTCACCAGAAATTAATTACCTTAGCCTCTCTTTTAACAAATTAAGATAAAGGGGAAAAATAAATATCAGAGGAGTCAGTCAAACAGAAATACAAAAAAGAGAGAAAAATCAATGAACTGAACAGGTCTTGAGATCAATCAAATTGATATGCTTCTAGCCTGAAGATCAGGAGGAGAATAAGAGAGATAAAACACAACTTACTAATATCAGGATTGAGATTATAGTACAGTGGTAGAGCACTTGTCCACCATACTTAAGGCCCTAGCTTGATTCTCAGTATGGCAAAACAAACAAAACAGCAACAATAACAAAAACACAAACCAAATTACTGATATCAGAAATAACAGATATAATATCAATGTAGATTCCACAGATAGTAAAAAGATATTTAAGAAAATTATGAATGATTTTATGTCAGTAATTTTCACAACTGAGATGAATGGGAAATTTTCCTAGAAAGTCACAAACTACCAAAGTTCTCAGTAAGAAACAAATGGGACTGAAAGTGTAGTTTCATCAAGAGTGCCTACCTAAGCATGCTCAGGATTGATCCTCAGCACTGCTAAGAGAGAGGCTGGTGGGATTGAGGAGAAAGATGAGGAGGAGCAGGAAGAGGAAAAGAGATTACTTCATAGCTCTGTATCTATTATGGCAGAATAACTTGTGGCTGAAAATTTTACTCTAAGAAAACCTCAAGGCTATATGATTTTGTTGATTCATTGTCCCAAATCTTTAAGAAATTTGTTCAAACTAGGGAATATCTAGAACAATGATTTTAGAAACATTACTTCTAGGTTTATCTGTGTGGATGCTTTCAGAGGAAATTGTCAAGTGACTTGGAATACTGAGCAAGGAAGATCTGCCCTCACTGCTGGCAGGCACCATACAATTTACTGGGAGCTCAGATAGAATGAAAAAGGTTCTATCTCGGTACTGGGACACAGGCTTGTCTTGCCCTTGATCAGACCTCCAGACTTTGGCTTTTGGACTAAAGAGTTATCCATGAGTTCCCCAAGTTCTCAAGCGTTTGAGAATTACATTATCAGTTTCCTTGTTTTTGCAGCTTTTTGATGTGGACAGAGTAAGCTACCAACATTATAAGAGCTTTTAGTTTTGTCTCTGATGTTGGATTCTTCTGTTCTCATCCATCTACCCATCCACCTACCCACCTACTACCTACCTACCTACCTACCTACCTACCTACCTACCTACCTACCTACCTACCTACCTTCCTACCTGCATCTTCTACTGGTTCTGTCTTTTATGAAGAATTCTAATACAGAGGTAATACTTCTCAACTAATTCTAGGACCCCAATATTCCAAAGTCACACAAAACAAAGCTATTACAGAAAGATAAATCTCTATACAGTACTACTCATGAGAGATGTAAAAACTTAGCAAAGTAACTCTAACTATATATTAAAAAGATGATTCACCATAACCAAATGGGATTTACCCCAGGAATTCATAAATGGTATCACATTAAAAGGAAAATTCTTATACTCTGGGATAAAGGAAATTAGTGATAAATTCTTAATATCTTTGTCTTTCATTAGGCTACTTTACAATTCAGTATAACTAGCTTCTCAATCTTGACACTTCTGACATTGAGGTGGGATGATTCTCTTTCTTGGGGGTCGGGCTTTATAGGATGTTTATTAGCATCCTTGGCCACTTCCCAGTAGCTGCAACAACACTTTTTTTCTTCCAGTGGGACAACAAGAGGTATTTACAAATACTGTCTAATTCCCTGGAGACAAAAATCTTTCATCAGGAACTACTGTGACAGAGGCGAAAGTTAAATTTCAGGAAATAACAATGCAAAAATTAATCTGTATAAACAGGAAAGAAAATGTGATCTGATTGAAAGTTATTCCTCTATCTTCCAAAGTACCATCCAAAAGTCAGTTTTGCATTAATTTGTAAAAAATTATTTCAAGACACTCATTAAATGGACTGTGGCAATATTTCTTTTTACTCAGTTAAAAAACAAAAGAGTGTAGGGTTGGGGCTAGGGTGGCTCAAGTGGTAGAGGTCTTGCCAAACATGCCATGGGTTTAATCCCCAGGGTTGGGAGCAAGAGAAGTTTTAAAAGTCTTTGACAATTTGTTAGAAGAAGAAGAAGAAGAAAAAAAGAACAGAGAAGAAAGTTAAGAAAGTAATATAAGCAAAGTAAATTTGATCAAAGTACTTTATGTGCAGGCATGTAAATACCAAAGTAAAATCCCTTTGGTCAATTAATTGATGCCAATAAATTTTCAAGTCCATCACACATGTTCATATTGTCTTTGAAAGAGTCATGATAAAAACATATAAAAAAACTATGTTCCAATCGAATAAGCAAAGCATAGTAAGGAGCCTAGACTTCCATTCTTGCTACATGGTTGGAGAGACTCCCAGCAATGGTGGACTTCCACCTTCACCTAGCAGTAGTAAGAGAAAACTTACCCCTCCTTACTAAGGTAGTATAAGACCACTAGAAGAAATTCAGGACTTTCACTACCACCTAGTGGTGATGAGGTCAAAACATTGCTACAATACCAGTAGAGATGATATAAGCAGCAATAGGATTCCCATACCTCTCAGCTTAGGTATACAGGCAGCCTGTTAGGGAGCAGGAACTTTCATACCTGCCTAGCAAAGATGAAAACCCCACCCTTAGCCTAAGGTATTAGTGAATGCCAAGTGAGAAACATGGACTTACATGTCTTTGGGCAGTAATGAAGCAGTACCTCAAATCTGCCTAACATAACTGTGTCTAAGAAACCAAATAAAAACAGTGAAAACAAAAGGTTCAGGTAAGATCTAGACTCTCAGGCTTGGGGCATGGCTAAAGTGTTTGCCATAGCAAGTATCAGCCCATGAATACAAACTCTAGTACTGCCAAAAATAATAAAAACAAAAAACCCCAAACTCAAAAAAGAGTCTCAAAACCAGTCCACTGCATACAACTAGTTCTAGCCTAGCTGAGCTGCTCATCGGGATCTGGTGCCCTGTGACAAAGTATACTTATCTAACCTCACTGGGCAAAGACTGTCATCTGTCCTGCTTTCAGTGTGATAAATGTGGAAAGACACTGACCTCCCAGAGCCAGCGGTGCAAGAAGGCAAGCCCTACTGCAACCATCCAAGCTACTCTGCTATGTTTGGGTCCAAAGGCTTTGGATGGGGTGGAGCTGAGAGTCACACTTGCTAGCAGACCTAGATTGTGGAGATCCTATCCTCTGCTACCTGCCTGTCCAGATAAGATACCAGGCCTTAACTTCCAGATACCCCTAGTTCCTGTTAGCCTTTGATGACTTCAGTAATACTACAGAATTTTTTCAAAGTCTTAAAACACAATAAAAACTTATTCAGATGTGTGAATAGCAAGTCATTACCAGAAAAATTTCAAAGGACAAAAAGACCAGTAAATGTCACATAAAAATAAAAGGGAAGAAAGAATTTTCTAATAACAATTTACCATCATAAAATGCTTCAATGCCAGTGGCTCATGTCTATAATCCCAACTATTCAGGAGGCTGAGATTTGAAGATCATGGTTTGAAGCCAGCCTAAGCAGACAAAACCCTTAAATCTTCAATTAACCAGCAAAAGTCTGGAATAGCAGGTATGGCTCAAGTGGTAGAGTGCCAGTCAAGGTGGAAAAAGTTGAAGCAAGAACATGAGGCCTGAAGTTCAAGCCTTAGTTATTACTTGTACTAAATAAATAAATAAATAAAAATTTAAAAAGGGGTAGGAGTGTTCAAAGGGGTGACGTTGACCAAGATGCATAGTATTCATAAAATGCTTTCTTGAATGCTCTTTTGTACAACTAAAGCTAAAACATAAATAAGATTTAAAAATAAAAATAAATAAATGAACCTTCAATGAATAGTTATAAATATGCCTGAAACATATAAAAAGAAAGTTTCAGCAAAAAAGTACATACACAAGTAGCTCAAGTAAAACCACCAATGAACAAGTCAATAACAGAATGTAGAAGACAGGGAAAATATTAGTGAATTTAAAAACTGAATACTATAAATTGTCCAATATAAACAGAAGAAAAAAAAAATACCTTGTGGGAAAAAGCAACCAAACCAAACTAAAGGAATCTGTGAGACCAAAACAAAAGAACTAAACTTGTATCCCCACAGTCATGGAAGTAGATAAAACAGAAACCATGGTTGAAAAAATGCTTGAAGAAATAATGATTGGCAACTCTCCTAATTTGGCAAAAGATATATACCTACATATTCATAAAGTTGAGTGAATATTAAATATGGCAACATAAAAGAAATCTATGCCAAAATATAGTTAAAATTCCAAAAAGCAGATGAAGAAAAAAATCTTAAAATCTTGAAGAGAAAATAAACATATGCCAGGTGTGCACACCTATAATCCTAACACTTGGAAGTCTCTAGTAGGAGGACAATGAGTTCAAGGCCAGCCTGGCCTACACACTGAGAATCTATATTAAAAAAATAAGCAAATAAGTAAAATAAGAAAATTCTTCATATATTAAAATGAAAATATTTTAGTCAAAAACATTTAATGAAAAGAACATCATGGAGGTACAGAACAGCATTTATAGGATGTTACCTTTGGGACAGAAGAGAATATTAAGTATTTGGATTTGTTGTATCTACATTAAAAAACCTCTCAGACAATACACAGAAATCAATAAAAGTTGTCATTAGGAAGCCAGGCTAGAGAGAAGTAAAATGTGACAAATGGGACAGATGCAGCAAGACTTCCCATAGATATCATGTTATTTTGCTTTTAGAACTATGTAAATATTATCTTCTAGCAACTGCAATTCTATTAAAATTGTTTAAAAAGGAAAAAATAATCAGAAACAAATATTGCTGAAGGGATCACTAAGGACTAAAATAAACCATTAGGAATTGGCAGTATGAAGACAACCTTAACAGAAAAGTTTCAAAGGCTAGAGATTAGATTGACAGATAAGAGGTCAGACTTTAGTAGACTGAGGGAAATAAAAATGAATACAGCCAACTTCTCCAGTAGGAGGCAGAAGAATGAGAAAGTAAATGAAGGGACACATGGATTCCAGGTATCATCAAGATTTGCTACTTACTTCTAAGATGGGCTGTCTTCAATAAATGTATAAGCTAACTGGTCACTGGTCAAGAACAAAAAGACAAAAAAACAAAAAATCCAAACCACAAACTTGATGCAAGAAGTAGAGGATCAAATCAGGATTGAAGCCTTTAACTATATCAGAGATGGATCTAATATTCAAGTTGATGAGTGGGTCCTTAAGATAAAAAACAGTGACACTTCATTTGTTAAAACATAAGGCACATGGGGCTGAGAAGGTGGCTCAGTGGTAGAGCACTTGTCTCGCATGCATGAGGCACTGGGTTTGATTCCTCAGCACCACATAAGCAGAAAGAAAAAAAAAAGCTGGAAGTGGAACTATGGCTCACATGGTAGCACCCTAGCCTCGAGCTGAAGAGCTGAGGGACAGCGCCTAGGCCCAGAGTTCAGGCCCCACGACTGGACCCAAAAAATCCCAAAACCCAAAAACCAAAAACAACAACATAAGGCACAGAACATGAAATTACAAATCATAATTCACTTTCCTCAACAGAAATATACACATATATAGGTGTGAGTGTGTATGTGTATGTGTGTATGTGTGTGTGCGATGTGTATACTTTAACTTCATGTTTGTCTATAAGTTAAATACCATAAAATATTGGTAGGCATTAGGCATGTCTCTGTCTGAAATCATGTATATTATTACTCTTTTATACTCAGAGTATCACAAACCAGGATACTGTAAAGACACTGGCACATCCACAATAACTTGCACTATTCACAATAGTCAAGTTGTGGAAACAGCCCAAATGCCCGAAAATAGATGAATGGATCAAAAAAAATGTGGTATCTATACACAATGGAATTTTACACAGTGATTAGAAAGAATAATTATTATGTCACCTGCAGAGAAATAGATGGCCATAGAACAAGTCATATGAGGTGAGGTAAGCCAAGCTCAGAGAGACAAATCATACATGTTTTCTCTCATATGTGGAAGCTAGAACTAAAATACAGAGGGACATGATAAATTATAAAGAACTCTAGGCATTCATACACAATGAGACCAAGGTGGATACCTTAGGAGAGGAACACAAAGGCGCAATGCCTATCTCATCATATAACATAATATTTATCGGAATAACCTCCAGGAAATGTTGAAAATTTTTTTCCTCATTGTGTTTTTGTTTGCCTTTCTTTCTGTCTTGTTTATACATTTATCTGTCTTTGGGAGGGTAAGGGGGAACACAGAAATGGAGGGACAAATGTAGGTGAACAAATGCAGGTGAACAAATGCAGCAGTGGTATTCACTAGAGACTATGTTGAAAATGAACTACACAACTTGTAGGTGGCGATAGGAGGGGAAAACTGGGAGAGAGTGAGGGAAGGAGTGACATCATCCAGAAAGAAATGTACCCATTACCTGACTTATAACTGTAATCTGTCTGTACACCATTATCACAACAACTACGAAAGAATTTTCAAAAAAGAAGGAACTAAAGATTTAGGGAGACAGAGGATAATTGTATTAGTATTTTTATTTATGGTCACTTGGATAAGGTGCCTAAATAGCTTTTGGGATTGTAGCTAATACCCAATTGTCTTTACTTTTGCTCTTATGCAGACTGGAATTAGCCATCTCTTTCCTATCCTTGTGAGATCAACTCTATTCTATATTTACTGTGACTATTCGTAGGAATTAAATAGTCTGGTATGGTCACAATAACAATATACAAATGGCCAAAATTTTTATGTGAAAAAATCTGCCAACATTATTTGTAATCAAACTATTTCATACCTTGTTTCCACAGTTTCACCCTTATGTATAATTATTATGCATTAAATTTTCTTAGAAGAGTGAAAGTCAAATTCTATCAAGTCAAAGGAATAGTATTGAAATTCTTCAAAGAATGTCTCTGCACTGAACCTCAATCTTTATTATATATTTGTCATAAGACACTTTCTGTATTAGTTCCTCTGTATTAGCATAAGCAGTCCCTCATGTTTTACAACATCATTTCTTTTTTTTTTCTTTTTTTTTTTCTGTTAGTCGTGGGGCTTGAACTCTGGGCTTGGGTGCTGTCCCTGTGCTCTTCAGCTCAAGGCGAGCACTCTACTGCTTGAGCCACAACACCACTTCCAGTTTTCTAGTGGTTTTTATTGGAGATAAGAGTCTCACGGACTTTCCTGCCTGGGCTGGCTTTGAACCGCAATCCTCAGATCTCAGCCTCCTGAGTAGCTAGGATTACAGGTGTGAGCCACTGGCGCCTGGCTACAACATTTCTTAAAGCATCAATCCTATAATTATAGTGCCTTTCTTCCTTCACTTTCAAATCAGTATTTAAAAAAACAATCCTTGTGGCTGGGTATGTGGTTACGCCAGGACCTGGTTTCAGTCCCAAGCACTACCAATCAACCAACCAAACAAAATAAATGGATCCAAGCTATCCAATCATAACATGCTGTGAATTTATGATCTTGAAAATATACATTTCAGTACTGTAACATATTAGATTTTATTTGAATTTTACTTTACTTATGTCAATAAAAGCTAACAATGATTTTTATTAATTTGATTATAGCGCAAGGAGGAAAAGGAGCAATTATAAATACATGGTTAATTTAGTTAAAAAAAAAAGTCCTACCTTAGGTGAAGCAGAGAGATCTCTTCCTGCAGAAGCAAGCATGTTCTCATTTACCCCTCCTGTCTTTGGTGAAAGGACTGGTGGAGCCGGTGCCTTTCTTTTCACTCTCTTTTCAGTTTCCACTTCTTGAACTGTATTTGCCAAGTTATTTGGAGAAGTTGGTTTAGGTTCATAAAAAGGATTTGATCTAAATGCAAGAATAATTATTGTTAAGTGCCTTTAAAAAATAGTTTTTTAGTTAAAATAATAAAACATGTCCCGAAAATTACATTTTCCCCCAAATAAGTCCAAATGACTAAAGCTTAGCCCATTTCTAGCCATATTTAAACAAAATATCCCTTTATAAAATATTTAAAATAATTTAAAATATACAGTTATGCTCAACTTGAACAATCATATACAGAGCTTTACAAAAATGTAATGTTAAAAAATGGTAAGGGTAAGCAAATTCAGTCACTGTATTAAATGTACACTATGTAAAAAATGAACTATGTAACTTGTGGATAGAGGCAGAAAGGGGGAAATGAGGGACGAACAAAGGAAGCAGTGTCACCGTTCAACAAGTATTATTCTCATAACCTGACTTGTGCAGCTATAACCCCTTTGTACACCTACTTAATAATAACAATTTTGTTTTAAAAAGGCAACCCTATCTATTCCCTATCCATATAGGAAAACAAGAAAGATATGTAAATATCAATTTACTGAAATTTTCATGCTCCATTTCATTTTAAAATATCATTATTTCAGTCTTACATTTAAATGCCAATGTAGCTAGTTAGAAAATTCTAGTTGTAAGTTAAATTATTTCAGTGCCTTGACAATATTAACCCTTGGTCAACCTCATGTCGTTCTACTTAAGTTATCTTCTATTTGCAGTTACTGTTAAAGATCTCTATTTCTGGTTTGGGGAAATTTTACTAAGATGTGTCTAAACAAACTTCTAGTTTGTCCTATTTTCAAGCTTCTTATATTTCATGAGTTAGAAGATTTATATATTTTCTCACTTGTGATAAATTATGAGACTATTTCTCTAAATAATAAAAAGGAGTTATATAATTACTGATTAATACATTTAAAACACATGCCTGATACAATGATAATTTTAGTCATCAACTGACTGTATGTAAATAATGTGGCAGTCTCAAAAGATATATGAGTGCTGCTGAAGCTATCTTGGCTTGTCTAAGAATATGCTTGGTGGTTCATATGACATACTTAGCTAAAAAAGCAATGCATTAAACACATGCATAAACACAACTGTTTACTTAAATGGTACTTGATACTGGAAAAGTTACTTAAGGAATTACCAATTTCTGTGTTCTGCTGACCATCTATAATATGAATAATCTGTTTCAGGACTCTGAATATTGGAAAATATTTTAATTCTCACAATAATTTTTTTCTTCATACTACTATATACTTTAGTAATATATTAGCTACATGATTAACTTACTGAAAATTGAAAAGTCAGGATATTTATATTACTTATGGTTTGAAATTTCATCTAGGAAAACAAATTATAGAAAAATAAACTGAAAATCGGTTGTGAACAGGATTAATTAAAACATAACTGAAAAAATAATACAATGTGAAACAAGTACATAGTGAAATCTATAGTCATTTCCTTGCATTTTCAAAGCCTATGCTTCATTGGAAAAACAATTCAAACGCATTAAAGTGAACATGCAGCTTCTCTGAATAAAAATGATATGACAGGCTTCCTTGAGAAACAGACACACAGTGATACCACAAACAGTTGCATGTGAACTCTCAAAAGTCACTTGATAAATGTTCCACTATTACTGCATATCAGAGGACCCAATGCCATTTATTTGTAACAACTTTATGTCAAAGAATGTAGAAAGAACATAGTTTGGAAGATGATTCATAGAAGCTTCTCATGTGATAACTGGTCATAAGTTTATTATTCAAGTAAGAATAAATTTTGGAAAATTTCTGCTGCTATTCTAGTTAAACTTTCAGAGAGAAAAGAAGAGCAATACCAAGGAAGTAATTAACAAACCAAGTTCTTCCTAGACTAGCACATTAGTTGATATAAAATCTTTAGAATTCCTATAAATATTCCTACCACAAAAAGCTAAATTGTTATAGGCTCTCTCTGGTAAGTCCAGATGATTGAGCAACTTAGAATGTTTTTATTCATGGGAACCTTGTTAAAGACTTTGACTTTCATATGAAAAAGGAATGGTCAAAAAGGAAACACCCAGTGATTCTGATTTTAGTTTTCATTAAGGCCATTTTAAAAGTTTACGCAAACATTAGCTGTCTTTTTAATTTGTTAATTCAAGACGGCAGGGTGTGTAGTTATTGTGTAACACTCATGCATCTTGAAATGACTGAGTGTTTGTACTTACAAAGTTTGCATTTGCACTCAAATACTCTAGGTGTGTGGCTATTACTCAGCACCTACACCACCCATGAGGAATTTTATTTTGATCACACATAGGTATTTCAAAGAAAACAAACACAAAAACTTTAGCAGGAGTTGAGTCACTTTTTCAACTATATAGTTTAAATTAGTACTGAGAACTCAACCTTTGTTTGGAATCAGACACTCTAAGTAAATATGAAAGTTAGAACATCTTAAGCTTTTATCAAAAAGCCATACTGTGGGAATATATATCACATGCAAGAGTCATTATATATACATATATGTTATGTTTAAACACACGATTCTAGGACAATAATAAATCAACTCTGTCATTCTTTCCAAGACTCAGAATATTTTAAGTTTGTATAGTTCCATTAAATCATCTGCTTACGTCAAAGAGACCCTATGCTCTCATTCATTGCTCACTTGAGTAGTTTCTATAGGCACTTTAATAACTCTTGCTCAACTTGCTCACCTCTAAGTCATCAATGCCTCTTACAAAGTACAGCTCCTAAAAGTAAAATAGTTCTTAAAACAGGAGCTAAAAAATCTATAGTAGATTACATTTCTCCCTTTATACAAATCAATTACTCAACTTTTATTCATCAAAGGGGCTTTTTTCTTTCAATCCACATATACCATATTTTGAAAAATATTCCTATTGTTAAAGAGTATTTTCCCAATATTTAAATATTGGGAAAGTTCATATGTTTCCAAGGAAAGCAAAGATCCACTGCAAGTAAACCTATCATTTATATTCTTTATTATTAAATATTTTATAGCTATCACTTGTCCTATATCTGTTATTTAAATCAAAGAGATTCAGAGGCCCAAGAATTTCTAGTATGGATTATTATTACTATTATCATTATTAATATTCAGGTGACATGACATTGTTGTTAATACAATTAAAGAATGCTTTTCTTGTTTGTTTAATATATATTTTAATAAATATTTTTATAAAATATATATTTTTATAAAATACTGTACAGAGAGGTTACAGTTATATGAGTAGGGCAATGAGTACATTTCCTATGGAGCATTGTTACCTCCTCCTGTTTTTCTTATTAAAACCATTTTAGTTAGCATTTTAGTTAGCTATTGATACTTAATAATAAAATGGTCCAGCCTTATGTATAATTTGGTGAGTTTGTGAAACCCAAATACCACAATCAAGATAAAAATATTTCCATTCCCCTAAAAGTTCCCTTTGAAAAACATCCCTTTTAAGTCTCTCCCTTTTTTGTTCTGATCAATAGGCAACCACTTCCCTGCTTTCTCTTGTTTGAAAACCATAAAATTTCCAATAAATAGTACAATACAGCATGTACTTTTTTTTCTGGTTTGGCTTCTTTCAATCAGCACAATGATTTTCAAAATAATACATGAAGTAAGAAATAGTTTGTCTTCTTGATTACTACATAGTATTCCATTTTATGGATATACTGCAATTTACTTATTCATTTCCCTACTAAAAAGCATTTGACTTTCTCCAGTTTTATTATAAAAATCTTACATTTTCTTTCACTTTTTTGAGTGAATATCTAGGAATAGACTGGTTAGGTTGTATGTATAATATTTTTAGATACTGACAAATTTGTTTGCTAAAATGGTTGAAATAATTTAAAACTTAAGCATGATTTTATTATGTTTTTGTTGTGTTGTGTTGTTTATTTTGATTTTATTATAAGTTGTTGTTTTATTTTGAGAGGGTTCTCACTATAGAGCCTAGACTGACCTCAAACTTGCAGTGCTCCTGCCTCCAACTTAACTGATGACTAATGAAGATGAACCGTTTTACATTTGTTGCCATTTTCTTTTGTGAAATGTCTGTTCAAGTATTTCCCTCCTTTGTTACTAGGTTAAAAACTTTCACTTAAGCCACAACACCACTTCCAGCTTTTTCTGCTTATGTGGTGCTGAGGAATTGAACCCAGGACCTCATGCATGCAAGGCAAGCACTCTACCACTGAGCCACCTTCCCAGCCTCTTAATAAGGGTTTTATAAAGAAAGAAGAACTTAATTTTTTAAGTCCAAATTAAAGTATTTTTCACTCTGATTTGTTGTGCATTTTGCCTTCTATTTAAAAACAATTTTTTTTAATCTGTAGGCCAATGGCTATAATCCTAGGTAAGGAGGCTTAGCTCTGAAGATCACAGTTTGAAGCCAGCCCAGGGAAGAAAGAGTCCATGAAATTCTTTCTTCAATAAACCATCAAAAAACCAGAAGTAGAGTTATAGCTCTAGTGGTAGGGTGCTAGCCTTGAGCAAAAGTTGTTCAGGTACAGCACCCAGGCTCCGAGTTCATATCTCAGGACTCAGCAATAAACAGACAAACAAAGAAAAAGGGAAAGAGAAAAAAGAAAATTGTACATATCCAGGGTCATTTAGATTTGTCTCCCAGCTTTCTAACAGTTCAATGTTTTTATTCTCTTCTTTAAATGGATATTGCATTTTTTTTTGCTTTAGGTATTTTTTTTTTAATTGTGAAAGTACCATACAGAGGGGTTACAATTACCAGAGCAAGGTAATGAGTACATTTCTTATCAAGCTTTGTTGCCTCCTCCTTTGTTTCCCCTACCCATTCCTTCCCATCTCCACCCTTCCCCCCCGCCCCCACGCCAAAGTTGTAAAGTTCGTTTTTTGACATAACATCTTGTACATCTCATTGTTGCAATGGGTCCACCTGTATCCCTATTTAAACAATTTGTTTTTTCCCTTCCCTTCCACAAATTATACCAATATCAAATACAGTGAAAACAGGGGTTATACCGTGGGGGAGGGACATAAAAAGCAACAAAGAAATATCTTATGAATATGTTAGCATATTTAGCATATTTATAAGATAGCAAGAAAGAAAAACCATTTGAGTCCTTATCTTGGGGTTCATTTCGTCTAACATCAACTTATCTGACTTTTTCTGCTTGTCTCAGACATAAACTAGTTATTGCAAATAAGGGAAACCATGGGAGCCATGTGTCTTTGGGCCTGGCTTACTTCACTTAATATAATCTTTTCCAAGTCTTTCCATTTCCTAACTGGCACAAGAAAAGACCTCAGGACTAATGGAATAGAATTGAAAACCCAGAAATGAACCCACAGACCTATAGCCATCTAATCTTCAAAAAGGGAGCTAAAAAAATAGAATGGAAGAAAGACAGCCTCTTCAGTAAATGGTGCTGGCAAAACTGGTTAATCACTTGTAGAAAACTAAAGCTAGATTCTTTTTTTTTTTTTTTTTTACCTATTTTCCCATATTCTTTTTTTTTCATTTTATTTTATTTTTTTGTGAACATACTGTACAGAGGGGTTACAATTACATGGGCAAGATAATGCGTTCATTTCGTATCAACCATTGCAGCCTCCTCCTTTGTTTACTCTTCACATCCCTTCCCAGCCTCCCCACCCACCCAATCTCCCCCCCCCCCACCAACGTTGTAAAGCTCGTTTTCCACATGACAACTTGTACTTCTCATTGTTGCAACAGGTCCACCTGTATCCTTAAACGACTTGTTTTTCCCCATCTCCTCCACAAGTTATACTGACATCAAATATAGTGAAAGCAGGGGTTATACTGTGGGGGAGGGACATACAAAGCAACAAAGACATAATCTTATAAATGAGTTAGAAACAAATGCATGAAAGAAAAAAACATTTAAATATATATCTAAGGGTTCATTTTCCTAACATCCCATTATCTGACCTTTTCCTCTTGACTCATACATATACTAGATATTGCAAATAAGGGAAACCATGGGACCTATGTTTCTTTGGGCCTGGCTTACTTCACTTCATATAATTTTTTCCAAGTTTTTCCATTTCCTAACAAATGGGGCAATGTCATTCTTTCTGATGGAGGCATAGAATTCCACTGTGTATATATACCACATTCTCTTGATCCATTCATCTACTGAGGGGCATCTGGGATGGTTCCATCTCTTAGCTACGGTAAATAATGCTGCAATAAACATAGTTGTGCTGGTAGCTTCAGTGTGCACTTGTTTGTAAACATTTGGGTAAATGCACAAAAGTGGGATTGCTGGGTCATAGGGGAGCTCTCATATATCACCCTGCACCAGAATCAACTCCAAATGGATCAAAGACCTCGGAGTCAAAGTAGAGACTGAAAACATTACAGGACGGAATAGGAGAAACCCTAGGTCTCCTTGCCACAGGCCGAAATTTTCTTAATAGAGACCCAGAAACAAACAAATCAAAGAAAAGTTGGACAAATGGGATTGCATGAAATTGCAGAGCTTCTGCATGGCAAAGGTCATAGCTAGCAAGATCAATAGAAAGCCCACGGATTGGGAGATCATCTTCTCTAGCCATACAATAGACAAGGGTCTCATATCTAAAATATACCTGGAACTCAAAAAATTAAATCCCCCAACAACAAATCCTCAAAGAAAGAACTGCCCAATAAATAAGTGGGCTAAAGACTTAAAGAGTAACTTCTCTGAAGAGGAAAGAAGGATGGCCAATAGACACATGAAGAAATACTCAACCTCCTTAGCCATAAAAGAAACGCAAATCAAAACAACATTGAGATACCACCTCACCCCAGTTAGAATGGCTTTAATCAAGAACTCTAGGGCTGGGAAGGTGGCTCAGTGGTAGAGTGCTTGCCTTGCATGCATGAGGCCCTGGGTTCGATTACTCAGCACTGCATAAGCAGAACAAAACAAACAAACAAACAAACACCTCTAATAACAACAGATGCTGGAGGAGATGTGGACAGAAAGGAACCCTACTGCATTATTGGTGGGAGTGTAAACTTGTTCAACCACTTTTGAAAGTAGTGTGGAGGTTCCTCAAAAGACTCCACATAAGTCAGGTGCCAGTGGCTCCACCCTATAATCCTAGCTACTCAGGAGGCTGAGATCTGAGGATCGCGGTTCAAAGCCAGCCCGGGCAGGAAAGTCCGTGAGACTCTTATCTCCAATAAACCACTAGAAAACTGGAAGTGGACCTGTGGCTCAAGTGGTAGAGTGCTCGCCTTGAGCTGAAGAGCGCAGGGACAGCGCCCAGGCCCAGAGTTCAAGCCCTCCGACCGACACCCCCCTCCCCCCCCAAAAAGACTCCACATAGAGCTCCCCTATGACCCAGCAATCCCACTTTTGGGCATTTGTCCAAATGATCACAAACAAGACCATACTAAAGCTACCAGCACAACTATGTTTATTGAAGCATTATTTACCAGAGCTAAGATATGGAACCAATCCAGATGCCCCTCAGTAGATGAATGGATCAAGAAAATGTGGCATATATACACAATGGAATTCTATGCCTCTATCAGAAAGGATATTGCACTTTAGTTAAATTCTGTACATGGTAAGGTTGTTTTTTTTTAATGCTTCTGAATGTAAAAGTTTTACTAGATTAAGTAATTCTGGGTGTGAGGATGTTTTCAGAGAAGACTGGTGTGTATGTCTGAACCAACCACAGAGTAGGCCGACCCCCCCCTTCCCTCAACATAGGAAGCCTGGATAGAACAAGAATAGAGGAAAGGCAAACAGATCTTTCTGGAACTGGCAAACATTTTTTCTTCTAGGCTTGAATATCAGAACTCCAGGATCTCCAGACCTTAGTTTTTAGACTTAAAAACTTCCCAGCCCAAGGTTCTCAGGCTTCTAGAGTTGCACTAGGCCATATTGTAGACATCCAGGATCTCCAGTTTATAGGCAGCCTATGATGGAATTTCAGACTTTCACAAGCCAATTCCCCTTAATAAATCTCCTTTCTTCCTCCCCACCTCCAGCCCCTTTCTTCCCCTCCCCTTTTTCCCTCCCTACCTGACTTCCATCTCTTCTCTCCTTCTCCTATTTCCAACCCATGCCCCTAAGTTCTATGTTTCTGGATAGTCCTCACACAGAGTTGAATCTCTAAATCAATAAAAAAAAATGTCTTTGTGAATGGAGGAAGGGTAGACAGATACAATCATTATACTTAGTGTATATTATATAAAAGTTGAACTACACTATGTGACTTGAGGGTATAGATAAGATTGGTAGAAATGAGGGGAATCAATGGATGGAGTAATAGTGATCAAGATACACTGTACTCATAATCTTATTTGTACGCCTGAAACCCCTTGTACAACTATGGCCATCCTTAGCTATACTGTGGTTTACTTATTGCAGCTTCCTTATATTGCGGGTTTGTTTATGTGTTTGTTTAGTACACAGACCAGGATCAGACTCGGGGCCTTGCACTTGCTAAGCAAATTCTCTTCCACTGAGCTAAATCTCCAACCCCTATTGTGTGTTTTTTTTTTTCAACTGAATTCTGTATGATGGAATTTTCGCTACACTGTAAGATTTTGCACTGTATGTAAGTATATAATATTTATGACTTGACTGATTTTAATTATAATTGTCTAAAACAATATAAAATGTTAATTTAGATTAAGAAGAGAGTAGGAAAGCTTTATAGGAGAGTAGGAGGGGTTTATAAAGCCTTAAAATATATATAATTAAATAAACTTACCACTGCTACTTTGCAGAATTTCAACTATTTCAGGGATCTTTGGAATATAACTTCCATGACAGGTGAGGAATTTCTGTATTTTTTTTTAAGTTATATCTTTGAATATATAGGTATAATATTTCCATAGGTATAACATTTCTCACCAATGTTCTGTTTTCACTGTATAGATAATGCTCATGTTTCTTCAGATATTTTCAGGAGGATTTTATTTGGATACTTTTACACTTTTGTTGTTTTTGGGACTGCCCAAGGATCCTGCACTGTGGCTATACAATCAGTCCCTGAAAAATGGTATCTTTTAACTTGTTGGGGGGAGCAGAGGACATGAACTCAGAGCCTTGATCTTTCACTTGGCTTTTTTGCTCACAGCTGGTACTTGAGCCCTTCCTCTAGTTAATATTTTTTTTAAATGCCTATTTCAGACAGTTTACTAAACTACAGAAAAAATATAATTGAGTTTATATATTGATCATATGCCCTATAACTTGTTAATTTAGTTTTTAATTATAGTGTCTTTTTTGAAAACTATGGTTTCTTTACATAATTATATTATCTGTGAAAAGAAGATACTCTACTTCCAAGTAAAATTATCTATGGGAATGTTATAATGGTATCCTTTAGTTTTGCTACTCTCAGTCTTTATACTAAATAGTCATATATTTTACTTCTCCATGTTATAAAATTCAACTTACAATAGTATTTGTTATTTTGGGGAATACAAGGTTTTGAACTCAGGACCTTATACTTTCTCATCTTTCCTTTCCAGGTGTCAGCTCTATTACTTGAATCACACCTGCAATCACAGCTCTGTACCAGTTATTTTGGAGTTGGAATCTCATGGACTGTTTTGCCTGGGCTGGCTTCAAATCCTGATTCTCCAGATCTCTGTCTCTTGAGTTGTTCATTACAAGCATAAACCACTCGTACCTAGCTTACATTATTATTTTTAAGACTTAAATGATTGTTTTAAAGACATTTTTAAAGAATAAAGTCAATTATAAACACATAAATATATTTTTCAGTTTTTCCTGTGCTTTTCATTTCTTTGTTTAGATCCAAATTTCTAAGTGATGCTAATTTCCTCCAGCCTGAAAGACTTATTAAAAATATTTTCTGCAGAGCAAATCTGAGGGTAATTCTTTCAGCTTGGGATCTTTGGAAAAGTTTATCCACCCCCTCCCTTTGTGCTGACAGGCTCTCATTTTCTTTTAGTACTTTTTAATTCCACCTCACCCCAGTAAGTGGCCATTATCAAGAAAACAAATAATAGTAGATGCTGGCTGGAATGTGGCCCAAAGGGAACACTACTACACTGTTGGTTGGAATGTAAACTGATTTAAGCATTCTGGAAAGCAGTATGGAGGTTCTGCAAAGGACTAAGCAAAGAATGACCCCATGATCCAGCAATCCCACTCCTGGGCATTTACCCAAACAAACACAAACAAGGCCACACTAAAGCTACCAGCACAACTATGTTTACTGAAGCATTATTCACCATAGCTAAGATATAGAACCAACCTAGATGTTCCTCAGTAGATGATGAATGGATTAAGAAAATGTGGTATATATACACAATAGAATTCTATGCTTCTATCAGAATGAATGGCATCACTCCATTTGTAAGGAAATGGAAAGACTTGGAAAATATCATAGTAAGTGAAGTAAGCCAGACCCAAAGAAGCGTAGGCTCCATGGTTTCCCTCATTTGTAATAATTAGTATATGTTTAGGATAGTCCCTAGCACAGGATCACAATAGTTCAATAGCTATGTACATATGACCATATAAAATGATGCTAATTGAAATGAACTCCAGGATATGGAAACAAAAATTTTGTGTGCTGTTTTTAATGTACTGTGTGAAGTTATTTCTTTTTTTCTTTCATTTATTTTCCTTGGTTTATTCCCTGTTGTCATTGGTTTTGATTTTGGTATCCTGTGTCTTGCATATATGTTTATCTGATTTGTGGAAGGGAAGGGGAATAACAAAATGAGACAAAGGAAAAAGGGGGAACAATGCAACAGACACTATGCTGGAAATGAACTTTACCACTGGGGGAGTGGGAGGTTGCAGAAGGAAGGAAAGTAGGAGAAAAAGGAGGGAGGGGGTAACCATGTTCAACAAGAGATGTACTCAGTACCTTACTTATGTAACTGTAACCCCTCTGTACATCACACCTTTACAATTAAATTAAATTTTAAAAAATGAACCACACTTTCTTCAAACTACACTTTGAATTTCTTGTTTTGAGAAACTTGAGTTTTCTTCATGTTTTTTTTTTGTGCATGGGTTCATTCTGCTTCATGGACCTGTAGGTTTATATATTTTTTTTTTTTTTTTTTTTTTTTATTGTAAAGCTACTATACAGAGGGTCACAGTTACATGAGTGAGGTTATGAGTACACTTCCTCTTGAACATTGTTACCCCCTCCATTGTTTTCCCCCTACCATCCCCTCCCTCCCTCCCTTCCCCGAGGTTCTTTTTTTTTTTTTTTTTTTGATTGTGATTAAATGATTACATAATTTCAAAGTCACAAGTTCATTCTAACTTCCCTGGAGCAAATTGTCTACCACAGTCTGTAATATATAACAGTGTTCACATGTTATATACCATATTTGTGATCAGCAGCATGAGGATATTTAGTAGTGGTTCAACCAGATGAGCGGGAGTTCTTTGTTTCTTAAGTCCTGTTAGTTTTGTCGTATCACTAACCTTTTGGATTTAGCATCCACTTATGAGGGAGACCATGTACCGTTTGTCTCTTCGTTCTTGGCTTACCTCGCTCAACATGATTCCTTCTAGCTCCATCCATTTCCCTGCAAATGCCATTATTTTGTCATTTCTAATGGCTGCATAATATTCCATTGTGTATAGATACCACAATTTTTGGATCCATTCATCTGTGGTGGGGCACCTAGGTTGTTTCCATATCCTAGCTATTGCGAACAGTGCTGCAATAAACATGGAGGTGCACGTGTCCTTGTATATTGGTTCCTGTTGTTCAGGGTAGATGCCTAGAAGTGGTATGACTGGGTCGTAAGGGAGGTCAATCTTTAGCTTTCTAAGGACCCTCCAGACTGCTTTCCAAAGTGGTTGTATAAGTGTACATTCCCACCAGCAGTGTAATAGGGTTCCTCTTTCTCCACATCCCCTCCAGCATTTGTCGTTGGCTGATTTGTGGATGTGGGACATTCTGACTGGGGTAAGGTGGTATCTCAGGGTTGTCTTTATTTGCATTTCCTTCACCACCAGGGATGATGAACATTTCCTCATGTGTTTCTTTGCCATTTTTATTTCTTCATTTGAGAAGTCCCTCTTTAGTTCCCTTGCCCATTTAGTAATTGGTTTGTTAGGTTTGGGAGGGATTAGTTTCTTGAGTTCCCTGTATATACAGGATGTTAACCCCTTGTCTGATATATTGCTGGTAAATATTTTTTCCCAATTAGTTGGTTGTCTTTCTAGCTTAGTTGCGATAGATTTAGCTGTGCAGAAGCTTTTTATTTTAAGGTAGTCCCATTTGTCGAGTCTCTCTCCAACTTGTTGTGACCCTGGGACTCTGTTCAGGAAGTTCCTTCCTGTGCCTATTAGTTCAAGTGTCTCTCCTACTCTGTCCTGCAGTAGTGTCAGAGATTCAGGTTTAATGTTAAGGTCTTTAATCCATTTTGAGTTGATGTTGGTGCATGGTGATAGGCTGGGGTCCACTTTTAGTTTTCTGCATGTGGCTGCCCAGTTTTCCCAGCACCAGTGGTTGAAGAGGCTGTGTTTCTTCCATTGTATGTCTTTGGCTCCTTTGTCGAATATCAGCTGGCTGTAGGCCTGTGGATTTATATCTGGATCTTCTATTCTGTTCCATTGGTCTTCGGGTCTGTTTTTGTGCCAGTACCATGCTGTCTTTGTGATTATAGCTCTGTAGTAGAGTTTGAAGTTCGGCATGGATAGCCCTCCCATATTGTCTTTATCCCCTAGAATTGTTTTGGCTATTCTAGGTCTTTTGTTGTTCCATATAAATTTTTGGACTGTTTTCTGTATTTCAGTGATGTACGTCATTGGGATTTTAATAGGAATTGCATTGAATTTGTATATTAATTTTGGAAGTATCACCATCTTTACTATATTAAGTCGGCCTATCCAGGAGCATGGGAGGTCTTTCCATTTCCTAGTGTCTTCTGCAATTTCTTTCTTTAACTTTTTATAGTTCTCATTAAATAGTTCTTTTACATCTTTGGTTAGGTTAATTCCTAAATATTTTATTTTTTGGGAGGTTATTGTGAATGGGGTTGCTCCCTTTATTTCCCTCTCTTCCTGTGCGTTATCAGTGTATAGGAAGGCAACTGATTTTTGTGGGTTTATTTTGTATCCTGCTATTTTGCCGAAGTGACTTATGATTTCTAAAAGTTTGGGGATGGAGTTTTTGGGATCGTGGAGGTATAGTATCATGTCGTCTGCAAAAAGGGATAGTTTCACTTCTTCTTTCCCTATGCGGATCCCTTTAATGTCTTTTTCTTGCCTTATTGCCCTGGCTAAGGGTTCTAGGACTATGTTGAAGAGGAGTGGAGACAGTGGACATCCTTGCCTTGTTCCTGTTTTTAGGAGGATTGGTTGTAGCTTTTCCCCATTAAGTATAATATTGGCTATTGGTCTGTCATAAATGGCTTTTATTGTTTTTAGAAATGTTCCTTCTATTCCTATTTTCTCCAGAGCTTTTAGCATGAATGAATGTTGAATTTTATCAAAGGCCTTTTCTGCATCTGTGGCGATAATCATGTGATTCTTGACCTTGGCTCTGTTGATATGCTGGATTACATTTATTGACTTACGTATGTTAAACCATCCCTGTGTCTCTGGGATGAAGCCTACCTGATCATAGTGTATTATTTTTTTTATGTGTTTCTGGATTCTGTTAGCTAGAATCTTGTTAAGGATCTTTGCATCTGTGTTCATCAAGGAGATTGGCCTGTAATTCTCCTTTTTGGTTGGGTCTTTGCCTGGTTTGGGGATGAGTGTGATATTGGCTTCGTAGAATGAGTTTGGGATAGCTCCCTCCTTCTCTGTTTCTCTGAAGAGCTTGAGGAGTATGGGTATTAGTTCTTCTTTAAAGGTCTTATAGAATTCTGCTGTGAATCCATCTGGTCCTGGGCTTTTTTTTGTTGGAAGACTTTTGATAGCTTCCTGTATCTCATTATAGGATATTGGCTTATTTAATTGGTTAACTTCTTCTTTGCTCAGTTTGGGTAACTTGTATTTCTCTAAAAATGCATCCATTTCCGCCAGATTTTCTTCCTTTAGAGAGTATAGCTTTTGAAAGTAGTCTGTTAGAATTGTTTGGATATCTTGGGTACGTGTTGTGATGTTTCCCGTGGCATCCCTAATCCTATTAATATGGGTTTCCTCTCTTCTTTTTTTAATTAATCTTGCCAACGGGCCATCAATTTTGTTTATTTTTTCAAAGAACCAGCTTTTTGTTTGGTTTATTTTGGTTATGGTTTTCTGATTTTCTAATTGGTTAATCTCTGCTCTCAATTTGGTTATCTGGCTTCGTCTAGTAGCTTTAGGTCCCATTTTTTCTTGTTTTTCTAGCTGTTTTAGTTGCAACATGAGATTATTTACTTGGTCTGTCTCCATTCTCTTGATGTGGGCACTGAGGGCAATAAATTTGCCCCTCAGGACTGCTTTTGCTGTGTCCCACAAGTTTCTTTGTGAGGTGTTTTCATTTTCATTGAGTTCTAGGAAATGCTTTATTTCTTCTCTGATCTCTTCTGTTACCCAGGCCTTGTTAAGGACTGTGCTGTTCAATTTCCATGTATTAGAGAAATTTCTGCGGTATGCTTTGTTATTGAGAGCTAGCTTGATTCCACTGTGGTCAGATAGGATACAGGGGATTATGTCGATCCCTTTGTATTTGCTTAAGTTCCTTGAATGAACTATGATATGGTCTATTTTGGAGAAAGTTCCATGAGCTGCTGAGAAGAATGTGTACTGTGTTGTTTTAGGGTGAAATACTCGGTAGATGTCAGTTAATTCCGCTTGAAGTATGGCCTCACTTAATTCGGTAGCTTCTTTGCCAATCCTCTGGTTGGTAGACCTGTCCTTTGGTGAGAGTGGCGTGTTAAAGTCTCCTAGTATTATCGTATTGGGATCTATTTTATTCTGTAAGTTTGAGAGCATTTGTTTAACATATCTGGGTGCACCGATATTTGGGGCATATAAGTTGATGATGGTTATATCCTCCTCTTGGATTGTTCCCTTTATTAATATGTAATGTCCGTCCTTGTCTTTCTGTACTGATTTTAATGAAAAGTTTATTTTGTCAGATATCAGGATAGCTACACCTGCTTTCTTATTGGGGGAATTTGATTGGTAGATCCTTTTCCACCCCTTCACTCTGAGTTTGTTTGTATGTTTGGCTGAGAGGTGGGTCTCCTGAAGGCAACAGATGGATGGGTCTTGTTTTCTGATCCAGTCCTCAGTTCGTTTTCTTTTAATTGGCGAATTCAGCCCATTTATATTAAGAGAAAGTATAGAGAGATGCATTGTTGTCCCTGCCATTCCGTTTTCCTAAGTTTTTCTTCTTTCCTTTCCTCCTGTGCTTGCTCAGTTAGACTTTGAGTAATGCCTGTTTGGGGCAGGTCCCAGTTCCTGGTTGCTTTCTTCAGGTTGTGTCCCCCCTCTTAGAATTCTTTGTAATGCTGGCTTAATGTTTATGTATTCATTTAGTTTTTCTTTGCTATTAAAAGTTTTCAGTTCTCCATCGAATGTGAATGCTAGCTTTGCCGGGTATATCAGTCTGGGTTGGCAGTTATTGGCTCTCAGGGCTCGTATGGTGCTTTCCCAGGCTTTTCTTGCATTCATTGTTTGTGTGGAGAGATCTGCAGTGATTCTAATTTTTTTCCCGTTGTAGTATAGCTCCTTCTTCATTTTTGCTGCATGCAGGATTGTTTCCTTATTATTCAGATCCATCATTGTTACTATTATGTGCCTAGAAGTGTTTCTCCTGGGATCTTGCTTGTTGGGTGTTCGATAAGCTTTTGTGATGTAGTTAAGATGGTCGTTTTTGAGGTGGGGAAAATTTTCATTGACTATCTTGTTAAATAGGTGTTGCATTCCCTTGCTCTGGAATTCCTCACCTTCGTCCACTCCGATTATGCGAAGGTTAAATTTTTTAGCATTATCTGCTTGCTCTTGAATTTCCCTTTGGTTTAATTTGAGTGATTTTTCCATATCTGTCACTTTTTGGTCCAGTTGGTGTATTCTGTCTTCTGTATCTGACACTCTACCTTCCATTTCATTCACTCTGTTGACCGTGGCTTCTATTGTGGTTTGCATGATGGAAATGGATCCCTTTATGGATTCAATGTTGGTTCTCAGAGTACTGATCTCACCTCTCAATGAGGTGATATCAGTATGCATTACCTCTAATTTGGCGTTTATCTCACTTCTTACTGAGGTTTGTGCAGCTTCTATTTTTGCATCCAATTTTTGTTTGATATCCTGTATATCTTTTGATAGTTCATCCTTGTGCTCTTTCAATTTCTGATCCATTTCTCGCTTTATTTCTTGAGTCATTGCCTCCAGCAACCCTTGGATGTAGCTTTTGTCTTCCATTCCTGCTTTGCTCCCACTGGGGCTCTCCCCTGCGTGGCTGCTGGCTTTTGAGGTGAGCTTGCTGTCCTGGGTAGTGGTAAACCTTGTGATTTTTCTCTGTGATTTTCGCATGGGGGTTCAGGAGACTGCTCTTCAATCTTGTTTTGGTGTGTCTGTCTTTGCTTGGTTGCTGATTCTCTATTGGTAGAGAGAGTCTGTGTCTGATCTGGATTCTGTTGGGAGCCTATTTCCAGCTGCTATTCACTTAGGATTCTCAGCTCTCTGCTGTAGCAATTCCCGCCTTTGGAAGGGTTGAGCAGCCTAGACTGCTTGTGTTTGCTCCTGCGGGTGCTCTTGGGAAGATCAGATGCTCTGGATGCACTCTCCCAAATACTGGAGTCTGCTATGGGCTCCTGATGTGTTTTTGTTTGTTTTGGGCTGGTTGTGGGCTTGAACTCTAGGTTTGGGTGCTGTCCCTCAGCTCTTCAGCTCAGGGCTGGCACCCTACCATTTGAGCCACAGCCCCACTTCTGACCCTTTTTGCTTTGTTCAGGCGCCGGTCCCCTGGCCTGGTTCCGGCCCCAGCCTGGAGCGCGCTCGTTAGGCCTGTGCTAATGTGTATACCACCTTGGTTATGCAGCCTGGAGGACACAGTTCAAATTTCTTCTACTGTTGGTAGTCTTGACCCAGGGGCACTGTTCCTGGCTTGAGCATTTAAGCTCCCTTCCCGGGGCGCTCTTGCTCTGGCCTGGCCAGCAGAGTGTGCTCCACCGGCTGGTGGGGCTCTCGAACAGTTCCCAGTTTTAGTGGGTCCTGTGGTCCGGGTGTTGGGGTAGGGAGTCTAGGTCAGGGTCTGGGGATTCCCTCCAGCTCTGGTCTCCCTTGATGGATTCCCTGTCCCCTGATGGGTACTCACCCTGTAGGTCGTCAGTTGTTGTTGCAGTCCGTCAGTTGTTGTTGCAGTCCGAGTTCAGTTGGGGTGGTTGCGGGCTGGGTTGGGCGGCCCCCCGCCGGGTCGTTGCGATCGCGACAGGTCCCTTTGTGGCGCTGCTGGTGCCAGGCGGCTTTGGCGGGATGGAGCCTCTCCGCTCCGGTGGAGAGTGATGGGTGGGGTGGGATCCTCCTGGAGACTCCCGGCTGGTAGGTTTCTCTGTTCCTGGCGATCCGCTGTTCTGCAATCCGGTACCTGGTGATCTGCAAGCAGCCCCCTGTGTCTCTGTGGCTCCGGCAGCCCCCGCCGGGCCGGCTGGCCGGCGGCTTGGCGCACTGCCGCGCGGCCAGTAAAGGTTGGGGGAGGGGTCTTCGCTCTTCTCTGTTCTGAAATTCTTCTTTTCCTCTCTTTCTTTTTTTGTTATTTTCCACCTCTGGTTTTTCTCTGAGTGTTCGTCTTTTTGTTGTTGTCGGTCTCTTGGGGAGATTAAAGGTTGGAACTCGAACTCTCTTTTTGGTTGGAGAGAGCTGTGGCGTTTCCCTACTGCCCCGTCGCCATCTTGAGAACTCGGTTTATATATTTTTTTCAACTTCTAAAATTTTAACTCTTCAAATATTTTTTCTATTTCCTTCATCGTCTTCCTTTTAGAACTCCAATTATACAACATTAGGCCACTTGAAGTTGTCCCAAAGCTCACCAATCCTCTATTCATTTTCTTTTTCTTATGTTTCAATCTAGAAGGTTTCTGCTGTGTTAGTTTCACTGACATTTTTAAATATGATATAGTCCTTTCCAGTATATTTTTCATCTCAAGACTTTGAATTTCTCATCTCTTATAAATTCAGTTTGGATTTTTTTACACTATCCATATTCATCATTTCCTTCACTTTTCTGAAAATCTGGAATATATAGCAGTTATTTTACTGTTTGTTTATTAGTTCCATTAACTATCTCATTTCTGTGTCTTTATCTAATGATTAAGTTCTCTTATCATGGCAATCAGGATTTTCTTGCTTCTTTACATACCTGATAAGTCTGATGGTTTATGACTGCAAATTTTAACTTTTGAATTCTAGTTTGATTTTTATATTCCTTAAGTATTTTTGGGCTTTGTGTGGGATGTAGTTAAATTACTTAAAATTACTTTGATTCATTTGGACCTTGCCATAAGGCAGGTATAGAATAGCCTTTAGATTAGGCTCAATTTGGATCTACTAAGGCAATAATACTCCCTTTATGGCTGAACAATATTCCATTTTGTGCTAGTGTATATCATGTTTTCTTGATCAACTCAAGGGCATCTGGGCTGGGCTGTTCCCACAGCTTAACTATTTTTAATAGTACTGCAATAAACGTGGATATCAGACACCCTCTGTTGCTGGGTGCTGGTAGCTCATGCCTGTAATCCTAGCTAAAATCCAAGGATTTTGGTTCAAAGGCACCCAGACAAGAAAGTCTAGCAAGACTCTTATCTCCAATTAACCATCAGAAAACCAGAAGTGGAACTGTGGCTCAAAGTGGTAGAGTGCTAGCCTTGAGCAAAAGAGCTCAGATACAGCACCCAGGACCTGAGTTCAAGGTCCACTACCAAAACAACAATAAAATACCTCATTATATCCTGACTTATATTCCTTTTGGTGAATGCCTGGACCACAGGAAGTTCTATTTTTAGGTTTTTTGGTACCTCATAGTGATTTTTTTGTATATTTTTTTTATTATCTTTAAGTAGTTGTACAAAGGAGCTGCCATTCACCAAAGCAGTTTATGAATACAATGCATCTTGATCAATGTCACCTTTTTTTTTTATTGTCAAGGTGATATACAGAGGGCTTACGGTTACATAAGTAAGATAATGAGTACATTTCTGGTCAAACTTGTTTCACCCTCCCACGTTTTTCTCCTACTCCCCCCCCAAAAAAGTTCTCCCCATCAGTGGTATAGATAACTTCCAACATATTGTCTTGTGAGTACTGCTGTTGCATTGCTCATCCTTTTGTCCTTTGTCTCACCATTTTGTTGTTCCCCTTCCCTTCCCTAATTCAGAGAAACATATACTATACTCAGGGTACCAAAATCAAATCCAGTGACAAGGGATAAACCATACAGGGGGAAAAACACACAAACAAAAAAAAAACCACAAGAAATCACATAGTACATTAAAACAAAAACAACAAAGAAAAACCTCTTATGTCCATGTCTTGTTTGGTTTCCTTCGTTTGTAATAATTAGTATATGTCTAGGATATTTCTAGCAAGAATAGCTATTTACATATGACCATATAAGATGATGCTAAGCGAAATAAACTCTAAGACCCATACTGATTTTTTATTTTGCCTTTTAGAAACAAAGACATGATCTATAGACACTATATAACTCTTGATTACAATGTGAATGTGGAAGTGGTCCTGTGGCTCAAGCAGTAAGAGCACTTGCATTGAGCTGCAAAGCACAGGGACAGCTCCCAAGCCCAGAGTTCAAGCCCCACGACCGACAAAAAAAAAAAAACAAAAAAACCCAATGTGAACGTATCCCTGTATATCTCCACCCTAGATTTGAGCAAAATAGTAGCTCAAATAACACTATCTATTCATATTGAACTGTGAAAAACACTCATTTATTAATGTTATGGTCTTATTATCTGGATTTGAGCAATTCTCAGTAAGTCAACATCAGAATTATAGTATAAACTACAGTGTCCCACAGCATTTGATTAAAAACAACTAAATGTGATTTACAGCATAATTTCTATAGGAAGACACAATTGGAATTCCAACCAGAGAGTAGATGAACAATCTCCCTTATCTGTAAGCTTAGGGTAAATATACACTCACATGGAAGAGGATAGAGAAAAAAGGTTTAGACTAAAAATCAGATAGGAAATGAGTTAGATAGTACAAGATAAACTTTAAAACATTTTTCCCCATCTATATTACAGAAGGATCTCTTTACTTAGTATACAGAATAATCTGTGCTGGTACCAAAATAAAATGTACTCACTCATCCAACTCTTCTTCAGTTTTAGAGTTATCAGCATACAGGTACTTGCTCATGTCCACGGGTCTTATATTTTTTCTTTTTGTAGACTGGGGAGGAGAATCCTTTATAGTTACAAAAGTTTCTGGCTCATCAAATGGGTTCAAATACTGTGAAGTCTGTACATCTTTAAAGGGATGATAGCTGTTATTATAAAAATATTCCTCTGGATGTTTAGGTGAAGCTTTTTCAGTGATTGGTTCTATAAAAATAATATTAAAAGGTAAGTTAAATTAATGGTATATGATACTGTCTTACATTTTTATTACTTTCAAGAATTTCAGGCTTGAATCCCACTTTTGGGCATTTACCCAAATGTTCACAAACAAGACCACACTAAAGCTACCAGCACGACTATGTTTATTGCAGCCTTATTTACCATAGCTAAGATATAGAACCAACCCAGATGCCCCTCAGTAGATGAATGGAACAAGAAAATGTGATATAGATACACAATGGAATTCTATGCCTCCATCAGAAAGAATGACATTGCCCCATTTGTTAGGAAATGGAAAGACTTGGAAAAAATTATATTAAGTGAAGTAACCAGGCCCAAAGAAACATAGGTCCCATGGTTTCTCTTATTTGCAATAACTAGTATATGTCTGAGTCAAGCAGAAAAGGTCAGATAAGTTGATGTTAGGGAAATGAACCCTAAGATATATATTCAAATGTTTTTTTTCTTTCATGTGATTGTTTCTAACACATTTATAAGATTATTTCTTTGTTGCTTTGTATGTCCCTTCCCCATGGTATAACCCCTGCTTTCATTGTATTTGATGTTGTTATAATTTGTGGAGGGGAAGGGAAAAAAAACAAATAGTTTAAATAGGATACAGGTGGACCCATTGCAACAATGAGATGTACAAGTTATTATGTCAAAAACGAACTTTACAACTTTGGTGGGGTGGGGGGAAGAGGGTTGGGTGGGGAAGGAGGATGGGATGGAAAGGGGAAACAAAGGAGGAGGCTACAATGCTTGATAAGAAATGTACTCAGTATCTTGCCCATGTAATTGTAACCCTTCTGTACAGTATTTTCACAATTTTTAAAAAAAAGATTTTCAGGCTTGGACTATGGGTGTGGCCCAAATGACAGAGCACTTACCTAGCAAGGATGAAAACATGTTCAAACCTCAGTACCAACCAAACAAAATGAAATCCTTAAATTAATAAACTATGAGGCTGAAAGAGTATAGCAAACTAATGAGGCTTAGCATCACTGGTTCATGTTGCTTATCCTAGTGCTTGAGAAGTTAAAATTGTTAGGATTGAAGCTCATAGCCAACTCACAACCAGCTCACGCAGAAAAAGAGTTATAGAGACTTTTCAATAGAAAGCTGGCCTGTGCATACATCTGTTATCTTAGCAACAAGAGAAGCCTAACATAGTGGATTGTAAATACCTAGGCGGGAAGTAACACTTTATCTAAAAAATCAGGAACAAAAACTATGGTTGGAGGTATGGCTCACTAGCAAGAATGTCTGCAAATATGAGGCCCTGTATCACAAAAAAGTAATTATGAAACAACATATTTCATGATGTTAAAATATAATATTTAAGATATCTGTCTACTTCTCTTGATTGGCAATCTCTTTAAATTGGTAATATTTTATGATAGCCTTTGGAAATTCTAACACCATACACCTTGAAATCTGGGGATATATGGTTCCAAGTAGACTGCCTGCCATTGAAGACAAACCAAAAATGCTCAGGATGGAGAGCATTTAGTGTTGCACTGCAGTTTGATCTATTCTTCTCATAACCTGACTTCTCCTACAGATAAGTACCTTTAAACAAACCTAAAATTTTCACTTTATCACTTAAAATTAAGTACATTTACTTTGCCTTACTTTTGGGGCAGTGTTTGCTTTGGGGGGGACATATTTTTACAAAATTAAGAGCAGGGAAACACTCAGAAGATCATATAATGATTTAAATATAACTATGATAAATGTAGGATGGACAAAGAGCTTTTCCACACCAACTGAGGTGTGTAATGGAAATACAATTTTAAATTTTGTTTTTGAATTTTACTTACATTTACGTATTTATTTACTATATTTGGTCAAACACAATAAAAATTCAACCATTGTTGAATTTTGGACATTTTAAACTTCTTAGAAGCGTAGCATTAATTTTTCATATGAATAGAAATATAACACATTTGTTCTTGAAAGAATGTAAGACATAAAAATTTTAAATCTTTCTTGCTAATTACATCAGCACAGACCCATGTAGGTCTCCAAAATTTTATTTTGGACTAAAGAGAATATATACTCATACATCACTGAACTTGTTTTCTCGAAGACTCTAGACAATAGATTTCTGTATGTTACAAATGCTTACATTTTATTTATTTATTTTTGGTATTGAGGATTGTACCTAGAACTTTGTACATTCTAAGCACACACTCTAACATTTAATTATAGGCCTAACCCCAAAACTACATTTTTAGAGATTTTTGAAATATTTTTTTCAATCAACTTGGATGTAATTAATAATTAGACTAACACAAGAATCTTCAAGCTGAAAGAGTTATACTAAAATCATACCAGTATACTCAGATCTGTTATAGGAAATTATTCAATATTTTACTATGTCAAATTTCAACTTCTAAGCTGATTTAATAAAAATAAAAATTTCACAAATTTGAAAAATATTTTAGAGAGTAAAAAATAACAATACATTTTAAAGTAATTTTAGCCAGGCCAGTGGCTCATGGTTATAATCCTAGCTACTCAGTAGGATGCGTTCTAAGGGTCATGGGTTGAGACCGGTCTGGGCAGGAAAGTCTGTAAGACTTGAATCTTAGTTAACCAGAAAAGAGCCAGAAGAGGAGCTGTGGCTCAAATGATAAAGAGTTAGCTTGATCAGGGGGAAAAAAAACACACAAAAAAAACCTCTCTAAGAAACAATACAATTCTGAACTCAGCACCGGTACAAAAAAAATTAATTATGACAGGAAATTCTACCAAAATTATTATTAGAAAGTATAAAATTGGTTATTGAAATTCTTAAGAAAATTTTGTTTCATGAGTGACATTTCAAGCAACTTAATCTGGTTATTATTTTAAAAATGTTTTATGAATGATATGTATTACTTAAATTTTAGCTTTTAATTTAATTGTAATTTTTTGAAAAGTGATGTTTTAATTGTTTCCAGGCTTGTTTCAAACTTTTGGAATCAAGTGAACATCCTGACTACTTCCAAGTAGATAGGACTATAGGTACAAGCCACAATGTACTAACTTTTAAGTTTTAAAGTCAGATTACCTATATTTTAGACATTATCCAAAAAAATTGTCTTTATACTGAAAATCCTCTGAACTAAACTTCTTTGCATCACTGAAAAGCAATTATGAAGTATGATACAGAATTTATAAAATATATATTATATTAACATAATATTATAATAATAAATCAGTACTGAAATCAATTTAAACAGAAACTCAATACTATATGTTATTACCCTTTTGCTCAGAAATCAGAGCCACATATATTTAGAAAAGTTACTCGAATCATTTGGAAATGAAAAGCTCAACTACTGCTATCACAAAATATCCTGGCAATGTGTTTCTGAATATATACTCAGATACACGCAGTTTACAATTGAAGAGAATCTGTGCAGTCAAAAGAAGATACTTGTTTAGGAATCTTAATTCTATCCTCACCTGTATTTACCTTAAGTTCAAATCATTTAACTGTTCTGGAGTCTGTTTCATAATCTACAAGAAGAGGTAGTTAAACTGTCTGCCTGTAAGATTTGCTGTAACCCTTATTAAGATTTAAAGCATGTTCACAATATGTAGCTCACAAACAAAATTAAATCTCACTAATTTAAACTTACTAGTTTGGAGTCTAGTAAGATGGGAAAAGTAAAGGGAAAAGTAAAGATGGAGAAAGGATTATGAAATGATATTGCTCTAACAGAGTGAATCCTGAAGCTAAAATCTCATTTTCACCATGACAGACAGTAGTAGTAAAATTCCTAAAAGCTCACGAAGATTTCATAAGAGCAGTCAAAAAGATATAAACAGCGGTTAATCATTCTTGCATTACTTTGAACAGAGTTTAATTAAACAAGTCTCACTTCTTCAACAGTCCTTATCCAAGCTTTAAGAGTTTAAAACTACTTGACAAAAAAATGACGAGGGGAAGAAAAAAATGCATTTTTACTCTTTGTATGATAAAAGATAAATCGACAGGATGCAGTAGTTTTTCATTTTCTCTGCCCTATGCTAACACATGCACAACTACTAGGATTTTAATCCAAAGATATAGATAGTTATAGGACCAGATGGATAGTAAGATTCTCTAAACATCAGAGTAAAGCTAAATGAAGACAGAAACTACCTCTAACTACATCAGTATATTAGTATATCCCACAGCGTGACCTCAGGTGGTGCATCTGCCGAATAAGAATTTACTACATGCTAGTTAGGTAAAAACACTATTATCTCTAACACTGGACTTTTATTGTCTGTTTCACCAAACTAACACAGAACTAAAATACAGGAACCAGGTAAAGGTCTATATAAGATTTTTTTCTTTGAAAAAACTCTGTAGAAAATAAATTAATGAGCAATTGAAAATGATGCCTAACAAAATATTATTATTGTAAAGAAAGTATTCAAAAGAAAGCTTTTGAGTAAATCTTAGCAAAATTTTTTAAATAGTTGTACAAAGAGATTTCAATTCAACAAGTCAATTTATGAGTACAGTGCATCTTAATCAAAGTTACCTCTTCCATCATTCTTTCCCGCATCCCCCCAACCAATCTCTTTTCTTTTCTATTTCTTTGTTTCCTTTTCCTTTCTTTTATGCTGGTATGGGGACTCGAACTTAGAGCCTGGGCACTGTCCCTTACCCCTTTAGCTCAAGTCTAGTGCTCTACCACTTCAGCCATACCTGCACATTCAGCTTTTCACTAGTTAACTGGACTTTTCCCGCACAACTTAGCTTTGAACCATGACTGTCAGATCTGTTTCCTAAGTAGCTAGAATTATAGGCATGAACCACCAGAATTCAGATGTAAAACTTTTCTGAACATTGTAGTTCAAGAGAATTTAACTTACAAACACTGTAAAAGTATAAAAAAACTTTCTACCTTCTGAGTCAGGATCTCCAAATGGATTTAATTCTTCTACATCAGGTTCATCAAATGGATTTGAATTCACAGTGACCGAGTCTTTTTCTGCTTCATCCAAAAAGTTAAGTTTATTGATAAGTTCTGAAAATAAGCATGCATAAAGTCCACTATAGTTAAGGTGAAGTATAACTATTAATCATTCACGAAACATTTCAAACTTTAGAAATTCACATTAATAATACCTGCAAATGATGAGATACACTATTTTATCAATAGCAGAATGCCATTCAAGTATTTTGTAGTATACCAACATGTCAAATTAATAAAAGTACATGTACTCTAGTTTGAAAATTATATGAGACAATTAACTATATTAAAGGCATTTTCATTTGAATTGTATTTGATTCAAGTTTAGAAGCACAAAACAGGTTTTTAGAAAAAATATTTCATTCCTTAATAGAGAAGCAATACAATATATGTATATAATATATATAAGATCACTAAAGAAATATGTTTTATGATGTATTAAACTCAGAAGATGTTTTTAAATCACTATTTAGGATCTTGATACAAGACTGTGCCAAAGGTAAATTCTGTTATCTTATTGCCTGTTGGTGGACTACAAATTACCAAAGAAAACACTGTACAAAGAACACAAAGACAAAACTGACAGCTAAGTACAGACAGAAGTCAAGATGTAGCAGGTCACAGTAAATACAGGCAATCAGAAGCAGATAGAAAGGAGGAAAGCTCTTAGACCTTCAGAGGAACTGGCTGATTTAGCTGAAGGCATATTTGCTTGTTTTATGCAGTCATCTTGATCTTCATCTAAGCTGCTCAGAGCATTCAACTGGTTTACAATTTCTGTAAACAGAAGCCAGTCAAGACAAATGTAAGGTAAGGTCATTTAATTAAAGAGCAGCAGAAGCATGCTGTTATTAAAAAAGACAGAGAAGATGTTTGGTTAGTTAAGACAATATTCAGGGATGTTATTTTTGATGAACTTTAACAGATGTAATTAAGTAAATATTATATTGTACTCATTTTAAGATAGAAAGTATTTTCTTAACATTTGTTAGTAACATAATAACTATGTTAATAAACACGTAACGACACTGGCTTTCAACAATTACATTTTGCCATATGTAAAAATAAACTGTGTTTTAAACACAAACCTTCAAGTGAAATAAGCATCATTTGATATTCACCATTCATTTTTTATTTTATACTCTAAATTTAAACTAATTGTTTTAAGAATATATCTACATGAATCAGTTACATAATAAGAATTCACATTCTAGAATTTTAAAAATCAATACTAAAAGTAAACAGGTTATTTTCTACTTCTATTTTATATAGAATCTGTTTTTTAAGTCAATTTTTCAGTATTCATTTTAAGAATCTTATAATATAGCCAACTGCAGTCAGAACAAAAAAGACAAGGATGAAAAGAAAAAAATGAACATAGAATTCACTTTGCACATAACAATAAACAAATTAGTTACATTTTAGATGACTTTGCATATGTGAAATTATCATTCAATGGATAAAAATTACACAAGATACCAAGTCTCAACTAGGATATTCTAGTTAGTAATTGATGTTTCTAAAGTCAACCAGGGAATATTTTAGATATGATGATAAATCAAATAAATCCAGACTACTCAGTGGGAGAGAAAGAAAATGGTTAGAAATAGAAGACATTCATAAATCCGAAATTAATACTATTGTTTCTCAAAACTACAAATTTATGTTCATGCTAAGTTTTATTTGAACAAAATTAGAGATTATACATTTACACATTTGTATTATGGTTTCCTTCATGCATTCATGTGCTGAACAAATATTTATTTACTACTATTGCCAAGTCTTCCATTTTCTTTTCAAAAAGATGAAAATAAAAACAGACAAAGAATTGTCCTCAGAAAATTTACAACCTATAAAAAAAACACAAATGAACTTAAGATAGACTTAAATGACTGTTAAAATAGTTGACTATTAGAAATATGTTTAAGCAAAATACACTGGAAAAGTCAATAAACATATTAATTTCTCTTGTCCACATGAGAAAATCTATTTTGCATGAGTGAATTGCCTGAATTAGTCAAAGTAAACCAAGGAAAACAAGTAAACACAACCTGAACTGAACTCTTCAATCCTACCTGAATAGCAGCAAATAGGGCTAAGACTTAGTCCTGCTTCTATTCTGACTAAAAAGTACCTTCTTCCATTTTATTCTGCCAATAATTTTAAACTTCACTCTCACTCAAGCCAATGTATCAAATATTTCAGTAGGTAGAATTCATTAATATATTATACCATTTACTTCCCATTACCCATTGTAGTAACACTGTAATTTTTTTAAAAAATAAGTTTTTGAAAAATAAAAATGGAGGATCAGCTATTAAGTGATCAGTAATGTTATGAGTGATTTTTTTCATGCATTACTAGTTGTATTTTTAATTTGCAAATGACTCATTTTTAACTTTGAAAATAAGAACTTTAAAAAGTAATATTCATTAATCGTAACTAATGTACTAAGTAGTAGGAAGACTGAATATATTATTAGTTCCCAGAAATAGCATACCTCTTGTGTATTATTAATATATACATTTGATTATATAATTAATATCACTTATTTGACCTATATTCCTAGATGTGCAATTACAAGGCTGAAAAAATATTTTAACTGCTCAAAGATTTCATATCTGTTGAATAGTTAAGACATCTTAATAATTTTATTTTCAAACATATAATATCACTTAGAACAGAACTTACTTGTTAAAAATCTTATATAGTAATCATTGTTAGAAATAATAATCCTTACTTTTAAAATACTAATATTGTTCCACTGAGTTTTAGGTACAATATGAACATTTGTTCAGATAATACTAAAATGAATGTTTACAAGACTAAACCATTTACATCATAATATTTCTGAATGTTTTCAATATTTCCTCTATAATCATATTTTTTCTGATGATTTCCTCATTAACAATCCAAAGTAATTGTTATATTTTTTTCATTAAATGCCAAAGTATCCTTCCTGTTCTCATAGATTTATCCTTAGCTTCTACAGCTTAACTCATATTAACAGAATGAAAAATTACATTGGTCATCTTTATCAATGTTCCTTACAATTAATTCACATCATAAAAAGTAACTTTCAAAGGCATACAATTATTTAATAATTATTTACCTATTACATGCTTGAGGTAGGAACTGCACTTATGGCTTTATAATTTAGTAGCACAGATAGACAAATAGCAATATCAAGTACATGGTAAATGTTATGATGGTGATAGCATTGAAGGCTATAGGAAACTTGAGGCAGCACATAATTCAGTATAAGATAAAGAGGGTTTTTTGTGTTTTTTTTTTTCCCTACATTTGAGCTAAGACAAATAAACACTGTTACTATTATTAAAATACATAGAGGAGGGGCTGGGAAGGTGGCTCAGTGGTAAAGTGCTTGCCTTGCATGCATGAGGCCCTGGGTTGGATTCCTCAGTACCACATAAGCAGAAAAACTGGGAAGTGGTGCTGTGACTCAAGTGGTAGAGTACTAGCCTTGATCTGAAAAGCTGAAGGACAGCGCCCAGGCCCAGAACCCCGCGACCAGCCCCTTCCCCCCAAAAAAAAGAAATACAAGGAGGAAATGGAAGGATTTCTCCAAAAAGGAGGCAAGGAATAAATGATACACAAAGGAACTGCAAGCTGTTTGAGATTTAAGATGCCAGGGATGGGACAGCAATGAGATAAGGTTGGCAAATGTTCTAGCATGAAGATATTTGTGATCAAACTGAATGTAAATTTTACTCTTAGAGCAGTTTCCATGAATACACAGAAAGATCAATGTACATCAGAAACATTTAAGCAGCAACATGGTGGTAGCACTTGAAAAAAATAGGATAGCACACAAGACAAACACCATCACTCCATGAATGAAGACACTCTATGAATATTTGTTGATTAAAGAATAAATTAAGAAAAAATTGACAGATATAACTGAGAAGAGTCTGGGAAAACGCCAGTTTTGTATCTTGGGTGACTGTGTAGAAAATAAGTTTTAGCACTCAAATGGGACTATTCAATTGGGGACAGCCTGAGAAAGTTCCTGCAAAAATAGTTCAACTGGCAGTTGCTTGTGGATCTATAGCTTAAAATATATAGTTTGCTATATTTTTCTTCTTTTTTTTTTATTGTGAAAATACTGTACAGAGGGATTACAGTTACATGAGCAAGGTAATGAGTACATTTCTTACCAAGCATTGTTGCCTCCTCCTTTGTTTTTCCCCTGCCATCTTTTCCCTCCCGTCTCTACAACTACACTCCCCCCCACCCCGTCTAAATTGTAAAGTTCATTTTTCAACATAGCATCTTGTACATATATTTCTCCTTCTAAAGGAGAACTTTACTGTTTCTTCCAAATTTCTTGATATCAATGTTTTACTTTTATTAAGAAAAAGTTAAAAAGCAAAAATAAGATTTAACAAAAATGTATTATTTATTTAATTTCCCCCCCACGGGAAGCTTTCCAGGAAATATACTATCCTAACCCAATATATGCACATAATACTTTATTACTTATTAAAGCCTACTTCACTGAAAATTTGCACACTTGGAAAATGCTAATAATCCTATGTAATGCTGCTACCCTACTACTGATAATTTCAACCTTACTTACTGCTCAAATAGGACAATAAATCCACAGAGCAAAAAACTGTTTATGTGTTGATCTTAACTTGCTTCACATTGGTGAGAGTAAGAAGGGAAACTACATTAGGGGCAGGCAATCAAAGCAAAGGGTCAAGTAATTTGAGACTCTTCTTGATTGTTAGAAAGGTAAAAGAAGATAGAAATTGACCAAGAGAGATTATCACATTGAACAAAAAAGGGAGGATAGGGAGGCAGCATGAAGAGTAGAGGTGGCTTTTTCCTTTTAAGAAAGTCTAGGATGAGTTAAAAGAAACATTGCCTAGAGCTAGAACATACCTGAAAAATCTTGCATCATCCTCATTCTTTTCTCAAGTATAACTAGATTTAGTAACAGTCTCTTTAAAACAGTTAAAAATAGTAACGCTTTAACTTCCTGGCAAAAATCAAGGTCAAAAGATGTCACCTTTTTTAAAGATTTAAGCCTATAAATTTTTGATTTGTAAACGTATTTAATAGGTTTAAATAATGCTATTTTAACCCCACAACATTTCATAATGTGGAAGGGAGTGGCTGTTTCAGGCAGGCAAGTACACACAGTGTTCTCTCTCCCTGTAACTTCAACCACTGGCTCTCTAATATTCCCTTCAATGGCTATTAATATGATTAAGTTGCTCTCTACTTAAAGCTGAAAAAAAAAACAAACCCTCAATGTTATCCTCTGTTAGTCTGGCAGTGTATTAAATTTATATTTAAAAACATCTTAAAAAGTAGTCATCAATTTCTCACCTACCATTAATACTTTCAACTCATTGAAACTTGCTTTTATCTTTACCTTTATTCATTTTTATCAAATCTCACTGAATTACATATATGTGTGTGTATATATATATATATATATATGTATATATGTTCTAACTGGAAATAGATAAATTTTAGTTCTTAGATAACATCTGTGTGAATAAACAATCAGTCATTCCCTCCTTGAAATTTTTTTCCACTATTTCCAGCACACCAGACTCTCCCTATTTCTCCTTATCTCTCTGATAATTCAGTCTTTTAAAAATTATGCCTTCTTCAATCTCTTTATCAGTATTTCCTGGGATCTCTTCATATGTGTTACTCTCCTAACCCTCCCATGGTAATGTGCCCTTCCTGAAAGAAGGCTTAAAACACACACCTATATGAAGGTAATTCTCAATATATACTAAGTAACAGACATGAATTTCTAGGTGTTGACATTTCACAAAATGAGTCAATGTATAAAAAATGAAATTCAACATTTGTGCCTCTATGTCATGTTTATCTTAGTAGTTCTAACACCAAGTACTTTTTTTTAATCATATAGCTTGTACTTAATGTATGTTGTAAATGAATAGATGTTTACAAGGCAAACAAATGTAAGGCATACTTTATAATACTTACACAGGAGAGGATACGCTTTATGTTTTCTAAAATGAAAACTGTATGCCTTATCTCTACTTTTTGTTATAAAGGTGACATACAAAGGGATTACAGTTACGTAAATCAGGTAATGAGTACATTTCCTTTTGTACAGTGCCATCCCTTCCCTCATTCTCATCTCTACTTCTGTGTGTGTATGTAATTTCCCCTAGCTTTAGAGAAACATGATAGTTTAAGGCAAAATCTTAAGACCTTGTGCCCTTAGTCAACTTTTTCACTCACAGCTGGTGCTCTATAATCACTTGAGCCAGGCCTCCACCGCTGCTTTTCATGTCTTATTTTTGTTGTTGTTGTTGTTGTTTTGAGAGTCTGACTTTTCTGATTAGGCTGATCCCCCACATCACAGCTCCTCAGCAGCTAGGATCACAGAATAGTGGTGTCTGGCTTATTTTGTTAACTTCATTTTTATTGTTCATGTTTATTGTTCATATATAAAACATGCAGATTTTTCTATATTGATCTCTTATGACTTTACTAGAACTTCTAGTTTGCCAGAACCTAAGTAGTAAGAATGAAGCATACTTTCTTAGCTCCCAATATTAAGGGGAAAGTGTTTCACCATTAAATGCAATGTTAGCTGTGGCTTTTCACAGATTTGTTTATCAATATTAAATTCAATCTGGCCCTGGAGATAAACGCATATAATTCTAGCTACTCAGGAGGCTGAGATCTTAGAATCGAGGTTACAAGCCAGCCTGGCAACCAATTCTTATATGCTTTTATCTGGAATTAACCAGCAAAGAGCCAGTGGTTCAAGTGGTAGAGAACCAAACAGTTGGGAGAAAAAACACAGTGAGATCATGAGCCTGGGAGGTCAAGCCCAGTAGCAGCACAAAAATAAATACTTTTTAAATACTATACTCACCATCTAGTTTAAAAAATTGAACTTCACCTCTGTTATTGTGTAAATATGGTTAATGTAATCGTGAATTGCTAGGATAAATCCTGACAGAACTCATTTTGGTACTTAGACTATTGTCTCCTGGCTCTTCTTTAAAATATCAGGAGGCTTCTCATTTCTATTTTAGAGTTCTCAGCTCTATTTCATAGCTATTCTCAGTGTTGAGGGTTGGAGGTGGATGATGTTAAATAATGTTCAAATGTATACAAATAAGGCAGCACTGGGGTTTAAAAGGAGTAACACAGAAACAAAATGAATCTATAATAATCTTCTGGTTTACTAATTTCTGAGGTAACTTCTAAACGTTGTGGAAAAATATTCCTGTCTTTGGTCATTCACATTAGGATTTCAAACTCCTTTTTAAAGGAAGTATCTTGGGTACCTCTTGAACTTTTTTAACTCAAAAGATCAGAAATGTGCTGGGTGCTGGTAGTTCATGCCAGTAATCCTGGCTACTCAGGAGGCTGAGATCTGAGGATCACAGCTCAAAGCCAGCCTGGGCAGGAAAGGCCATGAGACTCATATCTCCAATAAACTAATCAGGAAAAACTGGAACTGGTGTTGTGGCTCAAGTGGTAGAGCATTAGCCTTGAGCATAGAGAGGCTCAGGAACAGCGCCCAGGCCCAGAGTTAAAGCCCCAGGACAGGAAAAGAAAAGGTCAGAAATGCCTCACTCTTGTCTTCTTTCCAATTTTAATGATCAAATAATGGAGGTGATTCTCTAGAAATTCTTAGCCTTTAAACAGTGGCCATTTAATTTTTTTTCATATTATTGAGGCCACAGCAAACCTACCATTTTGTTATGGATGTTCTAGGTTCTGAAGGGTAAATGCCCAAGTGAAAGCCAGAGGCAAATTAATAGATTCTCTACCCAAAGTTTCATGTCACTTCTAAGGTACCTTCTAAACAAAGGGATAAGACCTACTTTTCTTACTCATAACCCTAGAAAGTAGGACATCTAATCTCAGAAGGCTGAGTCATACCATCATCAATTCTAGCTCTTCAAATCTGTAACTGGTATCTCCTCTACTACCATCTGTGCTGTTAGAGTTTGTTCCCTGAAGGTAGCCAATATGTCAGTCTCTCTTCTTTCTCCCAAATTAACCATAGGAAAAGGATTAACAAACTCCAGGCAATTTTGCTTATGATAAAAATGAATCCTGGCTGATACATTGTCTCAGCATGGGGAGACCAAATGGCATGTATACATGCTTGAAGCTTCTATGGAAACTCAACTGGACATACCTTTTCCGTGGACTTGGAAACTGTACCTACAAAGCTAAAATATTAGTTCTTGTGTTACATGGGAATTTTTAGCCAAGGCAATCACTTCTCCTAACATGGACCTTGTCTCCTACATATCCAAGTTGTCATTTGATGGTAGAAGACAAAGAATAGTACCTAGTATGCCTTGAGATCTTCTATGGAGAAAAAAAGCCCTGATATTTCTTATCTAATATTCTTCTAAGTGAATATAATGCCATGTTTGCCCTATTTAGGTCAACTAGGTCTAAGTAGATCCCTAATAATCTTTGTAACAAACCATGGGTCTCTCATATTTTCTGAGTTTCCTGATAGTGTTTGAAAAATAGGGAATATTAAATAGTACTTTTTCTTTTATATAGCAGTCTTTTTTTTTCTCTTCCTGTTGATGTTAATTCAGAAATATATAATGGAGCTATAGATGAGGCTTAGTAGTGTATAACTTACCTAGCATGTGAGCGGTCCTGAGTTCAATCCCAAATACAACAAAAATAAAACAAACAAAAAAGACAAAATAAATTCTAAGACTACACATATTGTCAAATATTCAAACCTGGTTTGAAGCAGCCTTACAAGGTGTCATATGCATAGAAGCAATTATTATTTTGAAACTAAATAATTTCAACTATTGGCTGCATAAACATTCCACTAGAAGCCTTTGTTTTTCTCCATCTCCAAGATCTACTACTCTTACTCTGTTTCAGGAATCTCCAACTGCAATTAAAATCCCCCTGCTCATTCACTTGTGATAAATTTCTCCAGAATGTAGATATTTGTGCTACATCAATAAAAGATTTCTGTATGAGAACTAGTTACTCCTAAAATGTGTTTGTCTCACACACAACAAAACAGACATTTTTATCAGTCCCAGTATAGATACTTCAGATTCATTTTCAATTTCTAGTAAAGGTTAAAATTAGAAATACATTCTAATAATGCCAATCAAAAACTGTCTATTAAAGTTCATTTAACAATAACTTTTAATAAGAAATGAATGGCCTCTAGGTGTCATACTAAGATATAAGCAAAATAATTCCTAGCAGTCTATTTCCTCAAGAAGGTTCCAAGCTTAGATAGAGAAATATAGAAAAATGTCATTTTTATCAATACAATGTTATTACATATTACACATTTATTTTGCATATTAAGGCATAATAGCACAATTTATTTCAACTGTACCATGTTTATGAAACACATATTTTGTTTACTTTTAGAATATTAATTTAAGCATTATAAATATCTTATTATTATTCTGAAAGTACTTTACGCAAACATTTAAAAAGTGGTGCTGGTCCTATAAACTATTCCTAAAAGTTGGCAATTCTAAAATGGAATTCGTATGTGCAAAAAACTGGAAAAAAAGATTTAAGCCAATCATTTAAGTTATTACACTCTGAAAGTATAATAGAAAATGGTGAGAAAAAATAACATTAAAACAAAAAAAATCTGCAATGATCATGAATTTAGAGACTTAGAATATGTATCTAAGTCTTCTCTTGTGCTTTCTACCCTGCTTCCTCAACATACACTTTCTATATTCATTACTGTTGGAAAACTATTATTAAGTTATTAAGCTTTGAAATGTATGTGTGTCCTATAAAACATAACCATTTTATCTTTGTACAGGTTGTATATGGTTTTTGGCTGGTCATGGGGCTTGAACTCTGGGCCTGGGTGCTGTCCCTGAGCTCTTAAGCTCAAGGCGAGTGCTCTACCACTTGAGCCACAGCTCCAGTTTTCTGGTGGTTTATTGGAGATAAGAGTTTCACAGACTTTTCTGCCTGGGCTGGCTTTGCACCTCAGATCTCAGCTTCCTGACTAGCTAGGATTACAGGTGTGAGCTGCTGGCACTCGGTTTAAAGGTCAAAAGAACAAGATAATAAACCAGAGTGACTTAAACGGACTACAATGAAAGAAGGAAGCCACATTATTCACTCTGGTCTTTCAGTTAACATATATAAATTTGTAGTATTTTCCAGACAATCTACTAAAAGCTAGATGAAAAAATAATTAGAACAATTGACAGAATTTCATAAAGGATAAAATAAAAACAAGTAAATAAATAGTAACACAAGTAGTTGAATTAGATGGAAGTGTACCTCAAATGGTAAAATGCCAGTCTTGAACAAAAGAGCCAAGCCCCCAGTATCAATACGTATCTACATGCCCACATTTGCACAAATAAAGTAGTAATCACTGCAAATAAATCTAAAACAATCACAAGTTATATTAAATAATTTCTCATATTAGGGCTAGAAGTATAAAAAGCAGTAATTACTCTTGCAGGAATGTTAAAAAATAGGTATATTAATAGGTAATAAGGGTTTAATCATACAATCAAATTATTATTGAATGTTTATCACTGATGCTTTCAGTAAATATATTTTACTTAAAATAATACTTTAGTTTCAATTCCAATGCAGAATTTGTAAAATTTTTAAATAATTGCTATGATCAAATAGCACATCACTGATCAAAATAATTATGAATACATATAATACTTTAGTTATCAATTACAATGCAGAATTTGAAAAATGTTAAATAACTGTATGATCAAACAGCACAACACTGCTCAAAACAACTATGAACATGTTTGATTTTTACTTCCCATTTACAATACTGCTATTTGACATATAGTGGTTTTAGTTCTTTTTTTTTCTTTGCCAGTATTGGGACTTGAACTCAGGGCCTGTGAACTGTACCTGAGCTGCTTCTGCTCAAGGCTAGTGTTCTACCACTTGAGCCACAGTTCTACTTTCAGCCTTTTTTGGTAATTTATTGGAGATAAGAGCTTAAAGACTTCCTGTCCAGGCTGGCTTCAAACTGCAATCTTCAGATCTCAGCTTTCTAAGTAGCTAGGATTACAGGTGTGAGCTACCACTGCCCAGCCAAAAGCTACCTACAAACAACAAATCATATTATCTAATTAAAAGATAAAAATTTTTAAAAATTGGAATTATAAACCCTCATGCTCCTAAATGGCACAGTAGTAATAAAAAAGATGGAGTAGTCAAGCCATTAGAGACAGTATGAAATGCTTCTAAGAATTACATAAACGTAAAATTTAAATTTAAAAGAAAGATATGCTATGATCTAAATGTTGATACCCCCAAAAAATTCAGGTTGAAAATTAACCTCAAAGACAATGGTGTTAAAAGATAGGGTCTTTTGGAAAGTAATCATCAGTCCATGAAGGATCTGCCCTTACTGTTCTTATAAGAGTTTCAGAGAATGAGTTTGTACTTTTTCTTTCCCCTTTTGCTATGTAAGTACACAAAGAAAATGCTATCCTTCAGAAACAGCCCTTTACCTGACATCAAATCTGCCAACTCCTTGATCTTAATTTTCTAGTCTCCGTACCTGTGAGCAATAAATTTCTGTTGTTTATAAGTTAGCTAGTCTAAGATATTTTGTGATAGTAGGCCAAGAGGCCTAAGGCATGGTAAGACCTAGGGTCATGGTTCAAGTGACATATTACCTATTTAGCAAGGAGAAGAACCTGAATTCAGACCCAGTGCTGTTTACAAAAAAAAAAGACCAGGTGAAAGGTTATTGGTGGTATCAGAAGGACACTGTTTCTTCTAAAAATATACTCCAGCTAACAAATGGTCAAAAGCTCAGCAATAACAAAAATAGCTCAAAGATGGAAAAGATGCAGCATTAAACAAACAAACAAACACCACAGAGTATTGTGCTTCTTGTTGCTGACATTGTTACAAAATACAAAGCAAATGCTAATGCTTACTTTAGAAAAATGTGTTATTAAAATAAATATATTAGTAGCCAGGAAGAAGTAGTAAAGAAGGAGTTAAATAAACAGAACAAGAGAATCATTTTGTATCTCTCATCCTATATAAGAATAGTGAAATTCTATTTTAATTTTAATGTTATCATTTTCAAGTTTTTTATAGAATGCTATTCAAAAATAAAAATAAGACATAGAACTCCTGAATTACACTGTATCTCCTGAATTACTCCATCAAAAATCGAAGTGGAAAATATAGAAGATCAGAAGAGTTGACCTATACAATTTGTGGATCAGGATGGGAGGGATAAACAGAGAAAGTGAGGGAAGGGGTGACATTGTCCAAAAAGAAATGTACTCTTTACCCAAGTTATGTAACCCCTCTGTATAGCATCTCTATAATCACAATAAAAAAATTAAAAAAGAAGATAGAAAAGGAAAAATAATAAGAAAATGCCCAAAGTAGAAGTATAAAAGAAGTCTGAAAGTTTGCATTTCATCCACACACTAACAAAAGAAATATAAGCATATTTAGGTTGCTTTATGTTATAATTCAAGATTATCTCCTGTTTCTGTCTTTTGACTAAAATGCTAAAATCTACTAAGTAATAATTAGCATGCAAAACTTTCAGATAGCTAAATGATATATTATATTAGAAAGATGCAAAAAAATTAAATTAAAAGAAAGCTGAGTGGAATTGTCTTTTCTTTGAAAATAATACAAATGAAATTTTCATCTCCACAGGAAAAAAGTAAACTTTAAATGCAAATAAAATCCCAAAACACCCCACACACAAAAAATCCAAACCTGTAATTTTTGCTGCTTTTTCCTCTTGGTTCACACGGTTTTCATCATCATCTTCATTGTCTTCTTCAAAGTCATCTAAATTGCCAATGTCAGCCTGCTTCATACTCATCAAACTAGCCAAACTTTGCATATCTTCATCCCTACATCAATTATTCAAAAAAAACATGCAATTCATTAGATGACATTGCTTGAAAAATTGTTTCTTATGAAATACCAGTTTAACATTCCCAATCTGAAAATCTGTAATCGAAACATTTTTGAATCTGTCAGAATGCCACACGTGGAAAAATTCCATACTTATCCTCCTGTGATGGCTCTCAGTCAAACACCAAATGAATTAAAAGTGTTATATGAAATTATGTTTAGGTTATGTGCATAAGGAATAAATAGATTTTGTGTTTAAATTTAGGTCTCATCCTAAAATATTACAACATTTGAAAAAATCTGAAATCTTCTGGTCCTAAGCATTTAGGTAAGAGATACTAAATCTTTAATATTAATATATCCTTTCTTTCTGTAGGATAAGTAAATCTGTCTTTTTAAGTTGCTATATAAGAATATTGAAAAAAAACCTAAGCACAACGATAGGTTTTATTAGTAAAAGACAAACATCACTAAAAACTACTTAATTAAAAAATTTTCTTCCTAGAACTCAAGTATGGAATATGAAGTCTGCAAACATAAACTTGTTTTAAAAAACAGTAAGGAAGTGTAAATCAGAGAGCTAGATTTTAAAGTATTGGAACTTTCAAAGGAATTGGTTGAAGATTTTTCAAAGTCCATAAATCCTTTTGGATTTGAGAGTCAGAAGGAAGGAAAGCAGCAAACCTCAGTAAGTATGTAAATCTTACTTAAATGGGCAATTTTTTCAAAGGGATGTGTCCCAAAAGTTTAAAAACTACTGGAACAAAAAAGCACCTTATAAAAGAAATCCAGCCTTTTTCAAATTATAAATGAAAAAAAAAAAAATAGAGCTGGGTACAAGTAGCTTACACCTGTAATCCTAGCTACTCAGGAGGCTGATATATAAGGACTGCAGTTCAAAGTCAACCTAAACAAGAAAGTCCGTGAGACTCTTATCTCTGATTAACCACCAGAAGTGGAGCTGTAGTTCAAGTGGTAGAGTGCTAGCCTTGAGCACAAAGGGGCTCAGAGACAGAGCCCAGGCCCTGAGTTCAAATCCCAGGACTGGCAAAAATAAATAAATAAAATTTACAAAATGAAAAACTATCCATGGCTTATTAAGAGTGACACATCATGTATTTGATAAAATATAATTCTTAACCAGAAAGTATTTTTTATCAGAAAGTATTTGAAATACAAATTTGTAAGGTTTAAAGTCATTCAATTTTTTTGATGTTATTATCTTAAATTTCAAGAAAACTAACAGTGAATAACATCTTTTTAACATGTTATGAACAAATTAATTTTCAACTTGATAGATTTCCTCCATATTCAGATAGCAAAATGAAAATATTTCTTTTAATATAAACTAATGTTTATTAACATTTACTTATCTAAACATAGTATCACTTTGCAAATAAACAAGTTTTTTTAAACTGTTCACATTTTATTTCAAATAAGCTTAGAGTTAACCTTTTTCCCTCTTTTAAATAAATTTTATGACTGAGTCTTTAAGAACAAAAAAGTTGTAATAGATAATGATATTCTTATAGATCTCTCATCAATAATAAATAATATGAATGTAAGTTTAAAATATACCTTTCTTAAAATATTAACTTGCTTACTAATTTTACAATTTTAATTCCCTCATATTTTAACCTTGAACATTTTTGGTAGAGTAAATGGTGAGGAAGCAAGGAAGAGGAGGTGGAGAGGGAGTTTAGAATGTTGAGAGAATTCTTACTAAGATGAAATTGAGACATTTGGTTTAGCTGAATTTCCTCTCATACAGATTACTGCAAATGCTACTGATTCACTTACGGTTTCTGCCCAGTGGAAGGAAGTCCACCCTCAAAGGATCTTCTCTGAATTTGTTTTCTCTCTTCTTTCTGTGTTTCCCTTTCTTTCATTTTTGCTTAAACTTCAGGATAAGAGCTTTATTTTTAAAATGTTTCCATTTTGAACTGTCTCACTAACCACACTCACTTAAAATACAATTTCCCAGAGAGGAGGTGTATAGTTTCAACTACCAAGTCATTTGCTGTCACATAGATGAGTGTCAAACATCACATTTTGAGTGACAGAATCCAGCCTTATCAGTCAAGTAGACATAGCCAATTATAGTAACCACATTCCAATGGGTCAAATAGGCTCAGAAATGTAATTCAGACAGACTTAAATGTTCAGAACTGCCTTTCCCCTTAAACTTTAATAGGAAATTCTAGCTATAGAATTTCTATTTATCCTGTATTTCTTCATCTTCCACTTCAAGTACCTACTAACTCTTTGATTATACATGTTGTATTCACTTATACTCAAAAATTAGATACAATGACCATAGGGAATATTACTTTTTTAGTCCCTGCTCTATGCATATTCATCTCATTAATCTAGTTAGAATTTTACTTTCTAAGAAAGGATTATTTATTTATTTATAATAGAGTCCCATATGTAACCCAAATTAGCTTCAAAATTACAATCCTTCTGCCTCGGCTTTTAGAGTATTGGATTACAGAAATGCATTAACCTACCAAACTCAGAATTTTACTCTTTTAGGAGAGAATTCTTAGTGCAATGATTATTCCACATCTAAGATAATATGTGGTTTGGGAGAAATATTTTTGGATTCCTGGACCTCAACTGATTCTATTGTCTCACTCTTCTGAAAGCTGGGTGTACAGGCACACATCACTGAGTCCAGGTAAACTGATTTTGAAAAGGAAAATTATTACAATAGATGTTCATTAACTATGCCTTCCTAAGAAATTTTTGGAAGGCTGGAACAAGAAATATGAATTGGCAAAAGTTCCATTAGATCTTTCATTCTTCTTAAAACTTGTTATTTCAGGTTCATCTCATCTCTCAGTTGCATGAAACATCTCTAAAAATTTAACTGTAGCACTTCAGAGTACAAGCTGCTACAATGAAGACATTAAACTATAAAGCAAATATTTCTGATACCCTACAATTCCCAAAGCACTACTGAGCTAGCTGTAATTATTTTTGTATTATTGTTCATTCTCTGTAATCAACAGACTTATAAATAAAAAGTAATTCATTATATTCAGCCTCTAAAACCAAGAATGATAAGAATGATTGGTATGCTATAGTATATTCAACTTTGCCAGTTTACTCAGTCAAAAGCTATAATCTAAGATGTTTTTGAAATACAATGTCAATGGAGAAAAAAAAAACTTTAAAAAGCTTACGTGGCTTTTCCTTCCCGAAGGAAAATACAAGATAATGAAAACTGGAGAGTGGCAGAAACAACTTTTTTAGACAATGGCTTAAATTTTAACTTGACATCAGTCTGAGTTGGCATAGGGCTTGCATATTGTTTCATATTGATGCTGCTAGTAGCAAGAGCTTTCCTTCGACCAGAAGGGGACTCCTAGAAATAAAAATAAAAATAAAAATTTAAAAACCCACTTTGGTAGTTTAGTTCTTTTAATAGCTAGTCATAAAATCATATAATAATTGAATTATGAATTCTTTTCTATTGAGATAGTGTTTGAACTTATGGCATAAACATCTTCCATCCTATAAGTTTGAGTTTTATTTCCACCCAAGGCCATTGCTGACATCACAGTCCATAATTTTCTCTTCCCTAAGATCACATATATTTTGCAAGAAATAGTTTCTCTAATCTCATGTACCTAGCAAGACTGCAAACTAAACACAGATGATCTCAAAATTGTTCTCAACACAGCCATTGCTAATTCATTAGGAATAGAACACAAAATGAAATCTGTTTGCTACCAAGGTGATTAAACATCCCACTAATAAAGCCGCTGTGTTTTATAATTTTTTTTACAATAACAGTCCATCAGAACAAGACAGAAAAATAAAGACTAGACATTAATTATGTACAAGATTCCCTGTAAATGCTGGAGAGTACAATGACAAGACATAATCTTTGTATTCTAATAGTGAGGGGAAATTCTTAGATGTAGGATAAACTGTAATTACGTAGATCTGAGGTCATACACTATTATTATTTAAAGTTGATTGATATGGTTGGTAAAAGCAACATTTAAGGCTTAATTTGTAAGCAGTATGACCTTGCACAAGTCAGGAAATAAGGAGAGGCTAAAGTAGAACCATTCACTTTTTTTTGCAATATTTTCTAAGAAATTACTGTTCTTCAACCAAAACAGGTAAGGCTACCAATAACATTGGAATTATTATTTGGTAAATATTAGTTTGTCCTGTCAGTGACAAATTTGCCTAAAATAAGGATACACTAATTCAAGTAAAATATTAAAAGACTTCTGCAGAATAAGTAAAAATGTACCATCTCTGAAAAGTACTTTGTTTTAAAATGTGGTCTTATCTGTCAGATTATGTACAGCAATATTATAAAGAACTATTAGTGCATGTAGATACCTTATGAATGAATTTCAAAAATGCATCAAGCACTTGAGAAGGATTTAAGCCCTCTCAGAAGAAATACTTAAGAATATGCAAATACCCTGAACTGAATCAAGTTGAACAGATGTGACTATCCCAAACAATACAAGTGTTCTTTCCCTGGTCGCTACTGTCAATCAAAGAATAAGATTAAGGTCCAAGGTTCTGACAATGTGCAAAATGAAAATGTATGATGAGGGAGTATCAATTTATTACACTGATATGAACAATAATCTCTTATTGTACCCTTAGAATAGCTAACAACTTCTACATATAATATAGGATTTAAAGCCTCTGTTTTGCAAGCATGACAGACAAATTGTCACATTTTATTTTCAGTATTTGAAGAACAAATCTTTTTCTCAAAGTATGACACTGATTCTTTAATGCAATTATTTAATTTTATAACAAAATAATCAAACCATTGGAAATAAGCATAATTGTGAAAGTTCAGTTTAAGGACATTGTTTGCAGCTAGATTTTGATAATTAACAGTCACTCAATTTCATGTTTTGGAACAAAAATTATGCAGAAATGTTTTTCTGCTGAATTGAGCTTTGTGACAAAAATAGTGTTTTCAGATATTTGGTAAATTAATGTCTCTGAAACAATAGATAATAAATCTATTAATTCCTAAACATAGTTTATTGTGCTACTTAAGCAGAGATTCTTTAGTAGTTGTTTTTATTTATTATCTTTATTTGAAAATGCTAAAAACAAACAGAGGGCTTAGTTACATAAGTCAAGCAAAGAGTACATTTCCTTTTGGATAAATGTCATCCCTTTCCTCAGTCTCTCCCAGTTTTTCCCTTCTATCCTACCCACAAGTTGTATAGTTCATTTTCAACATGGTACCATTGATGCATTTGTTTACCCTTTGTCCCTCCATTTCTGTGCCTCCCCTTACACTCCAAAAGACATATAGACAAACAAAACAAAAAAGAAAAAAAAAACATCAAAATAGAAAATATCTAGCTATCATTTCCTGGACTTCATTTCAACAAACATTACTTTGTATGATCACATGCATATAGACATTGTGTTATTCTGTTCTTCTCCTAAGAGTGCTGTTGATTTTGTTTTGCTTTTTTCTGATAGCTCTGGGGCTTGAATTCTGCCTGGGAGCTGTCCCTGAGCTTTTGTGCTTACAGCTAGTGCCTCTATGTTAACATTTGAGCCACAGCTCCACCTCTGACTTTTTGATGGTTAGTTGGAGCTAAGAGTCTCATGGACATTCCTCAGACCTCAGACTCCTGAGTAGCTAGGATTACAGGCATGAGCCACCAGCACCTGTCTTGTAGTTCTCTGATCTTTAATAAACACTCTTATGTTTAAGAATCTCTTAGCTAGTTGCCAGTGGCTCATGCCTGTAATCCTAGCTATTCAGGTGGCTGAGATCTGAGGATTGCAGTTTGAAGCCAGCCTGGAAAATCTCACAGAGCTGTGCCTCAAAGTGGTAGAGAGCTGGCCTTGAACAAAAATGTTCAGAGACAAGGACCGGCCCTGAATCATCAAGTCCCAAAAGCAACCAAAAAAAGAAGAAAGAAAGAAAAGAAATCAAAACTAGTTTGTTAAAAATGTAGACACACCTGGATCCCACCCTATCCTAAAATAGAAGAAATAATGATGGGATCAGGAAAACACTTGATTTTCTAGTAAGCTTGGCATACACAGTAATTACACCAGGCAAATTTGATCCAGGTAATCTAAAATTGCATTTTCAAAACTCCCCTAAGAATGTCCTTAAATAAAATTATCAGGGGGGCTGGGAAGGTGGCTCAGTGGTAGAGCGCTTACCTTGCATGCCTGATGCCCTGGGTTCAATTCCTTAGCACCACATAAGCAGAAAGAAAAAAGCCGGAAGTGGCGCTGTGGCTCAAGTGGTAGAGCGCTAGCCTTGAGCTGAAGAGCTGAGGGACAGCGCCCAGGCCCAGAGTTCAGGCCCCACGACCGGACCCCCCCCCCAAAAAAAGATAATAAAATAAAATAAAATTATCGAAATATAACAAAAATCCAATTTTCATTTTTTATAACTACTCCTCATTGTTATTTCTTTGAATCCAGCCTATTATAATTAATATAAACCATACCTGTGTTACAACACAGCACTAGCGCTTATTTACTCTAGCAGATTTCTTTATGAATCTAAGTCTTGGCTTCATACTCTTAAGATTGGCAAATATTTTTAAAAGTTGGATGATAACTGGGTGCCAGTGGCTCACACTTGTAATCCTAGCTACTCAGGAAGCTGAGAACTGGATCACGGTTCAAAGTCAGCCCAGGCAGGAAAGGCTGTGAGACTCTCATCTCCAATAAATCACTGAAAAACTGGAAGTGGCGCAGTGGCTCAAGCAGTAGAGCGCTTGCCTTGAGCTGAAGAGCTGAAGGACAGCGCCCAAGCCCAGAGTTCAAGCCCCACAACCAACAACAACAACAAAAAAAGTTGGATGATAGCAAGTACTGATAAGAATGAAAAACAATGCAAACTCTGCTAGAGTTTCAGTTCATAGACACTTTAGGAAACAGATAATACCTTATAAAATTGAAAATATGTACATCTTATGACTAAATAATTCCCATCTCAGAATATATCAGAGAAATGCTTGGGATAATACATGAAAATATATAGTATTTAGCCTATAATAGGTATTCAATAAATAGAATAGGGTTGTTTGTTTTATATAAGTTTGACAATACTGAAGGTTGAACTCAGGAACTCGAACTCTCAGTTGGCTTTTTTTTCTCCCATTCAAAGCTAGCTTTCTACCACTTAAGCTATACCACTACTACTTCTGGCTTTTGCTAGTTGATTGAAGATAAGAATCTTCTGGACATTTCTGCTTATGCTGGCTTTGAACCTTGACCCAAAGATTTCACTCTCTTGAATAGCTAGAATTACAACAGTGAGCCATCAGTGTCCAGCTGTCTCTATTAATTTTATCTTATCTGGCTTATTGCATTAATGTTACAAATAACCCAACCAGGATCATAAGTCTTGAAATGAGGAAAACTGATAACTACACAGTTGAATGCAAGATGTTTAAGTAATGTAGCTCTATTGTTAAAAATTCTTGAATGAGACCTCATTTCCTTCTGTGCCTATATAATGAATATCTACCTCCAAAATATCCTCACCGTGATTTATGAGGTAGCAATAAAAACAGGTAAAAATACATTTTCTCTGTCAATGAGCATAATTTTGATGTATAAATTATGACAAACTGATGATCCTTTTATATGTCAAAGTACAAAACACTTTTTAGAAATCATTACAAAAGATATGCTTTCCTCTTACATTTCTTTTAACTTTTATCATATTCTTTGAAGGCAAAGATTTTGTTGAGAATGTTTCATGGAGAGTTTTTCAGAAATATAAATAAAAAAAGCTAAACAGCTATTTTTTGAGGCAATACTAAATGTTATAGTTTCATTTTTTTGATTTTCTGAAAATATTAGGATTAACTGACAGGTTTCTATTTTAGAAGCTTTCCCTTCCTTCCTTCCTTCCTTCCTCCCTCTCTCCCCCCCCCCTCCCTCCTTCCTTTCTTCCTTCCGTTCTTCCTTCCTTCCTTCCTTCCCAGTCTAGGAGCCTGAACTCAGGGCCTGGGCACTATCCCTGAGCTTCTTTTGCTCAAGACTAGCCTCTACCACTTGAGCCAAAGTGCCACTTCTGGCTTTTTCTGACTGAGGAATTGAACCCAGGGCTTCATGCATGCTAGGCAAGCCCTCGACCACTAAGCCACATTCCTAGCCCTGCTTTTGTACATAGGAAGAAACTTAATGATCTTTTCAACTCCTCTTTTTAAATAATTGTGTCATGGAAAAAAAGGAGGTAATTGCAGAAAGTTAAAAGTGAGATAGTGTACACAAGAGAATTTAAGAAGATTTACAGAGACTTTCAAAACTAAGTTATCCTCTTGGTACCAGTATTGCTGATATTGCTGGTCATATCACTGAAAGAATCCAGAATTAAACTCAAAAGTGTTTCTGTTGTATAACTGCAGAAAGGTGGTTTATGTATACATACAATTTTGTTAACAGTCTAATTTTTAACTTTAACCATTTTATTAAAGTCTAAGAGGTGTTTCACACATAATGTTACTTACACAAAAGACGAAAGTCTATGTGATTACAATGTAGCATATAGAGACATAAAAGATAGTTAAGTATTGTGCTTTGGAGTAGATAAAGTATAGACACTGCACATTGTTTCAAATTCAGTTGTGTCTGTTTTCCAAAATCATATTGTTATAACATTCCTTCAATAAAATCTTGAAAGATGATCAGGGGATGACACATATTCAGTAAAAAATTTAGGCCTAAGTTCTTGTAAATTAATTCTAATGTCAGTTTCAATATAAGTGCAGTTCAAAGCCAGCCCAGGCAAGGAAAGACTGTGAGACTCTTATCTCCAATTAACTACCAGAAAACCTGAAGTGGCACTGCGGCTCCAAATGGTAGAGTACTAGCCTTGAGCTGAAGAACTCAGAATTCAGTGCCTAGGCTCAAAGTTCAAACCCCATGACTGACAAAAGAAAAAAAAAAAAAGCATATGAACAAACCCACAGATATCTAACAGATAAAGAGCTGAAAAAGGCAGGAATATTTAAATAACTTTCAGATAATCTTTGCTCTTCATATTTGATACTATGCCAAAACTCTTCAAATAGTAGTTTCTTAAAAGGTTAATGATAATATATAATCAGAATCTTGCCAATCAGTTTTTAAGCTCTGTTAAAGTAAAATCCACTGTTCTATCATGCATATTGAATAAATCTTTTAAACATGCATAATTTTATAATCTTATACTTTGGTCATTTGGAAAATACTGATTCTCTGAATTATACAGATATTGACAAAGTCATTATATTCATTTTAACATCACTTTCTAGTCTATCAGAATAAACACTGTAAAACTGTCAAGCTAAAAGAAGGTGGGTTTAAGTTTTCCAGAATTATAATTTTCCATCGAAAACCTAAAATTCGTCAGACACAATCCATAATTTCAGTTGCTTACTTTTTTAAATGATAATTTACTTTGTTTCATATTTTTTAGTTTATTCTTTTTTGGGTCCGGTCATGGGGCCTGAACTCTGGGCCTGGGCGCTGTCCTTCAGCTCTTCAGCTCAAGGCTAGTGCTCTACCACTTGAGCCACAGTGCCACTTGTGGATTTTTGCTTTTTGCTTATGTGGTGCTGAGGAATCAAACCCAGGGCCTCTTGCATGCAAGGCAAGCGCTATACCACTGAGCCACCTTCCCAGTCCTGTTTAATATTTTTTAAAGTCTACCAATGCTAAATATCTAGTTTGTCTATCAATCTTTTTTTTATTATAACACATTCCAAGATGGGGGGTGGGGGAGGACTGACTACTTAAATTTACAGCTCAAATAATAGCACAAGTGCTTTTCTTGAGTAACTGTGCTTCATGCACACTTCTCATTTTCTAAGAGTATATTAAAAAGACTAGTACTCAAGTATTGAAATGTAAACCTTTTTCTGATGATACAACTCTGGAGGCTCAACTTTACAAAATGAGGGTATCTTATCGGGGCTTCCACCTAGGGAGAATGCTAGACTTACCTGTATTTCCATGCAGAGGTAAAAACAGTAAAATCATAGGTTTAGTAGAAATACTCAGTAGGAAAGCTATGACAAATGCACATCATCCAAAGTATTTGCTTTCAGTTATTACTATTAATACTTTGTTTTAGATTCTATCAATGTCATTTTAAGAGTATATTTTAAAACATAACCTTTTTCATATATTACATATATATATATATATATTTTTTTTTTTTTTTTTTTTTTTTTTTTTGTCGGTTGTAGGGCTTGAACTCTGGGCCTGGGCACTGTCCCTCAGCTCTTCAGCTCAAGGCGAGCGCTCTACCACTTGAGCAACAGCGCCACTTCCACTTCTGGTTTTCTGAGTGGTTTATTGGAGATAAAAGTTTCACGGACTTTCCTACCCAGGCTGGCTTTGAATGCAATCCTCAGATCTCAGCCTCCTAAGTAGCTAGGATTACAGGCGTGAGCCATGGCGTCCAGCTATATTACCTATATTTTTAACCTTCTCCAATAAGGTTACTATGTCATCCTATCTTTAAACAACTTTCCTGACAAAGTTTACACAACTCACATTGACCTAAGCTCTTCAATTTAGTAGTTCTGAAGCCTTATCAAGTTTGTCTGAAGCCAGGAGTGAAGATGATAGTTCACACTTTTATCTTAGTACTTAGGAGGCTGAGGTGGAAGGATTGTGAGTTCTCTAAGTTCAAGGCTAGTCTAGGGTGGGTACATAGAGGAGGTTCAAGACAAGCTTGGGCTACAGGCTTGAACTCCTGAAGCCCTGTCTCAGAAAAAGAAGAAAGAAAAAAGGAGAAGGAAGAAGTAGTCAAGAGAAGAGGAAAACAAGAAGATTGGGATTGATTCTACTGGAATTCTCTAGAAGTGTATTGTCATCAACAAAGCCACGTCATTGTTTTATGTGGTTAGATGCTCTGTTTTGACACCACCATAAACACAGTTAAGTACCTGATAATAAATCAAGGTTTGTAGTACACACCTACACACCCTTTTAGAATCTCTGAATTGAATGCTTCAGTCTATTCAAGTCCTTGTTCTTGTTCATCAGAAATTTTCTGGTGTTTCACTGACTCAGAGCAACAGAAGATAAATAGGTGATTAAAATTCTAATCAGCATTCTAAGTCTGTTACAAAATTAATGCTGGCCTTCAAAATTTCAGTTACTAGATCTTAGGATCTTAAGATTATAACAAATATCATGATTATATAAATCATTTCACAATATAAAAAGTTAATACTCAATTCTATATGTAAATGCTAATATTCTCTGCTGACTCAGGAAACAAACTTGTCAAATGAGATTATGTAGAGTTTGAAGTCACTTTAAAATTTCCTTTTTTTTTTTAAATGTCAGTCATGGGGCTTGAATTCAGGGCCTTGGAGCTGTTCCTGAGCTTTTTCACTCACAGCTAGCACTCTACTACTTTGAGCCACAGTCCACTTCTGTTTCCTGGGTGTTAACTGGAAGTAAGTATCACAGACTTTCCTGTGTGGGCTGACTTTGAACTTAGATCCTCAGATCTCAGCTTCCTGAGTAGCTATCTTAGATCCTCAGATCTCAGCTTCCTGAGTAGCTATGGTTACAGGCATGAGCCACCCACACCTGGCTTACAAGTTTCTTAATCCAACTTGACACCCCAATGCAAGAACAGCTTATACTGTACCTAACAGAGAGGTGTTTCCCAGTACTTTTCATACAAATTCCACCCAGAAATTCTCAAGACTTCAGCCTTTCTGAAACAAAAATAATTTGGTAATACAATATCAAGGCCAATAATTTTGCTTTATCTATTCCACCATGTGTCTTGTATTTTTTTCCAACTTAGTTCTGTGATAACACTTTAAACTTTATTCTAAAGTGATAAAAAGTCATTCTGGAAGTCAAACATTTCCAACTTTTTTCAATATTGTGATGCTGGTCCTTTGAACTGTCACAAGTGAAATATTTCTCAGGCCATGTTGGTAAGATCTTTGCTTCATCAACAGACCAAAATGGAATAGTACAGAATTTAATTTGAAATTCATGGAGCAATTAAATGCTAAAGTAGACAGACCATAGGGAACTCTCTCAACCACAAAGACTTAATTAGAAACCATATCAGCTAAAATAACCAACTTAGATGGTTGGATGGAAGAGAATTTGGTAATACAAATGTAAGAAAGAATCAAATGAAGTGCATAAAGAATAAAAATTTTAAATTTTGTTCAGATATTTATTAATAAGCATTGCTAAAATTACTATACTGGTTCTAGAATAACACTGAACTTTCCTCTTCAAAAATTCCAAATCAAAAACCTCAACTTTCTTAGAAGGAAATTGTAGATAATACAAAAATACAAGTTAAAGTATTAGGTCAAAGATCTAAAACCTGTTAGAGGATGTCCAAATTGGAAAGGAGAAAAAAAAGTGACTTTATACTTTTTGTCCATTGAAAGTGTACAAATTTTGTTCACTACAAAAATTACTAAAAGACAGTTTATATCAACCCCTCCATTTTTTTTTTAAATATTAAATGTTCAACCAAATTAGCAGATTTTAAAAATTAGTTTCTACTAGATGTACTAATAGAAACATAGTGGTCAGGGGCTAGGAAGGTGGCTCAGTGATAGAGCGCTTGCCTTGCATGCCTGAGGCCCTGGGTTCGATTCTCAGCCACATAAGCAAAAAGAAAAAAGCTGGAAGTGGCGCTGTGGCTCAAGTGGTAGAGCGTTAGCCTTGAGCTGAAGAGCTGAGGGACAGCCCCCAGGCCCAGAGTTCAGGCCCCACAACCGGACCCCCCACCCCCAAAAAAAGAAACATAGTGGTCTATTGGCTTGAAAAAGACCTGATATATAAGAATATGTCACTCTTAAAGTCAGGATGCGAATAATTACTTCTAAATCTTCAATAGACACACTTCACCATATAGGCATTCAAAAGCCCCCTCTTCATTTTCAGTGTCATAAATGAAAAATAGCCAAGCTGATAATATCTCTATCTCTTAAGCGGTTTCTCCCCTTAAGTTTTCATCTCACTGAATTGTGCCAACCAACAGTCATTAAGCCTGTTATTCTAGGACTCACCAAACCAAATTGGCTCTCCTAAATCTCTCCAAACTCTGGACCCGTCTTTCTATCTCCACTTGCATTTCTTCTTAAATTCAAAAGCCTTACCATCTCTAAGGAGAATACCATTTACATTCTTGTCAAATGATCTCTAGTTTCATTTATACAAAATTTTGTTTTCTATGGTTCAATAAGGGTGCTCTGTTTTTTATGCTATGCCTTTTCTGATTATATTAATAAATTCACCATAGAAAAATACATATATATATATAAATAAAATTTTAAAAAACACTCAAAACTTATCAACTATGTCAAGTGTTGATAATTCATGACTATCTACTTCTGGCTACACAGCAGGCTAAAATTTGAGAATAATGATTAGAAGCCAGGCAAAGTAAACAAATCAGAGAGACTACTATTTCCAATAAATCAGCAAAAAGCTGGAAATGGAGGTGTGACTCAAATGGTAGAGTATCTACTCAGAGCAAAGGAACTGAGCCAGAGTGCAAGGTCCTGAGCTCAATCCCAAATAGTGGCACAAAAAAAAAAAAAAAGGAAGGGGGCTGGGAAGGTGGCTCAGTGGTAGAGTGCTTGCCTTACATGCATGAGGCCCTGGGTTCAATTCCTCAGCACCACATAAGCAAAAAGCAAAAAGCCGGAAGTGGCACTGTGGCTCAAGTGGTAAAGCACTAGCCTTGACCTGAAGAGCTGAGGGACAGTGCCCAGGCCCAGAGTTCAGGCCCCACGACTGGACGCCCCCCCACCCCCCGCCAAAAAAAAAGGAAGAAAGAAAACAACCAACTAGCTAAAACAATAGTTAAAATTTTATTTTCTTAGACTTTTAAAAATACTTAGTATACTAATCATAAAATCTTACATTTTTCTTTTTCTAATATTTTTATTATCTTTAAGGAGTTGTCATTCAATAAAGCAGTTTATAAATACAGTATCTTAATCAATGTCAGTCTTTTCCACATTCTTACCCATCCCTCCAACCTACCCCTTTCCCTCATTTCTTTTCCTATTTTACTTTTCTTAATTTTGTAGATATATATTGATTTTTACTGCTTTTTTCCCTCCTTTTCTTCATCATCTACCCTTCCCCTTGACCCCACCACTCCCCTTTCCAGCACCTATTATCAATTGAAAATGGATTTAAAAAAAACATGAATGAAAGGCATGAAACCTACTACAAAAGTAGTAGGAGAAACAAGAACAGAGGGTTGGAGCTGTAATTCTGTAGAATAGTACATGCTTACTATGCACAAGGTTATGAGTTCAGTCCCCAGAGAAGAGATAATAAAAGATAAAAAACATCTTGAAAGAGGAGGGGCCCAAGGAAACTACTTCACCTATATATTTACAAGACTTTCATCTATTCTACTCAAAAATCATGCAAACAAGAAGATGGAATGGAATATTTAAAAGTTGAGAGGAAAACAAACCAAAACTCCAACACCCAGAATTCTGGACCCAAGGAAATTAATTTTCAAAACTAAAGAAGTAGTAGTAAAGAGACTTTCTCAGAAAAGGGCTTTTGTCAATGAATTTAGCTTGCAAGAATGTTAAAAGAAGTTCTTCACAGAGAAATAAAACCATACAGGAAAGAAATTCAAATCTATATAAGGAAAGAAAGGAAACCAAAGACTGAATAAAGGTCAGCAAAATACCTTATTTTTAAATTATCATTGTTATTAAGTAGTTGCACAAAGGGGTTACAATTCCATATGTCAGGTTATAAGTACAACGTATCTTGATCAATGTCACCCTTCTTTCGTTCTCCCCATTTTCCCCTTCCCGTCCCTACCCTCAAGTTACATAGTTCATTTTTAATATAATGTACACTAAATATAATAACATTTGATTACTTTTCCTCCCTTTGTTCCTTTTACACCCCTAAATCATGTTTCCACTTCCTGGTATTTGTTTTGATAAACAGTACTAGTTGTTCAGGGGAGTTATGCTTTCAGATTCTTTCTATAAAAACACTTATTTTTCTTAGTCTTAATTGATCTAACAAATATATATATATATTTCAAATAACGGAATGTTATTTTAATGACATATTCACATATGTATATGTTTATGAATATTTTATAAGTGAAATAAATAACTGTAATGATAAAAAGGGATAGATAGAAATATAATTATTTTGTCATTATAAAGTACACACACTACCAGTAAAGCAGTCCAGTGTCACTTGAGCCTGGATTGGTCATAAAGGTGTGTTGCAAACTCTGAAGCAACCACCAAAATACAATTAACTGATATGCTAAAAAAGGCTAAAAAATGTATCATAAAAATGTTCATTAAGTACAGGGCCAAGCAATATGTACATTTATAAGCCCAGATACATAGGAAATTATAGGTAGAAAAACTGTATTTGATCTGCTTTGAGAGAAAATGACACCTATATGAAAAATAAAAGGGATACGGGTACAGTTTCAGTAGTACATGTCTAGTAAAAAAAGAACACAGAGCAAAAGCAAAAGTTATAGATACTAACAAATAGTTTGCAATTAATAAAAGTAAATAATTACTTTGTTAATATTCTGAAAGATGCTTTAATTTAAAGAGTAAAAAGTAAGTTTTTAAAAAGACCCAGCTACATGTTTTTTGGGTTTTTTTTGGTTGGTCGTGGGGCTTGAACTCTGAGCCTGGGCGCTGTTCCTCAGCTCTTCAGCTCAAGGCAAGCGCTCTACCACTTGAGCTACAGCGCCACTTCCGGTTTTCTGGTGGTTTATTGGAGATAGGAGTCTCACGGTCTCTCCTGCCCGGGCTGGCTTTGAACCGCGATCCTCAGATCTCAGCCTCCTGAGTAGCTAGGATTACAGGCGTGAGCCACCAGCGCCCGGCTAAGATAATGAGTACATTTCTTTTTTTTTTTTTGGTCGGTCGTGGGGCTTGAACTCTGGGCCTGGGCGCTGTCCCTCAGCTCTTCAGCTCAAGGCGAGCGCTCTACCACTTGAGCTACAGTGCCATTTCCCCAGCTACATGTTTTGTTCACAAAAATCCACTTTAAATATAAAGGTGCAAATATTAACTGTTTATTATGTTAAAAAATGAACATGAAAACTTAGATAATCCTACCAGAGAGAAGCATTTTAGATTTTGTTGTTTTCCTAATTTATTTATATTTGTTTTAAGAAAAACCGGATCATATATACATTTATAAGCTGTTTTTCACTAAGATATAAGTATATTTATATCATGCCACAATGCCATTTCTAATGGCCACAAATATGCTATTCTATGAACCTACAAACTTAGCTAATCCCATACTTTTGGACATTTATCATTTTTGTTTTTGCTTGTTAAGAATACAAACTAGGCAATCAATCTGTTACTGAGCTCCAATGAAGTGAAAAATCCACTTAGTTATGTATTTACACTCATTAGCTCATGAAGGTAATTGACTGAATAACTGTATAAATATACATATATTTTAATGTTTGTTTAGCTTATAGTGGTAGGGATTGCACCCAGGCCATGTACAGAGTAGACAAGTTATCTACCATTGAGTTACATCCTGAACCTAAAGAGTTTTCCAGTGCCAAGGTGGAAACTCAGGATTTTGTCTTTGTTTTGCGCTAGTTCTGGGACTTGAACTCTGGGCCCAGGAGCTGTCGAGAGGCTCCTTTTGTTCAAGACTAGCACTCTACCACTTGAGCCACAGTACAACTTCCAGCTTTTTCTGTGATTAATTGGAGATAAGAGTCTCACAAACTTTCCTGCCTGGGCTGGCTTCAAACCACGATCCTCAGATCTCAGCCTCCAGAGTAGCTAGGATTATAGGTGTCAGCCACTGGCACCTGGCTTAGGTCTTTGGTCTTGCTTGCTTAACTGGTGCTCTTACCACTGGAGTCAGCCTTCAGCCCAACTTTTTAGTGTTGTTTATTTGTAATGGAGTCTTGCAGGCTTTACTGCCCAAGCTGCTTTAACCCACAATTATCCAGATATCAGACTCCTTAGTAGCTAAGTTACAGGTGTGAACCACAGGCTCTCAGCTATTAAAAAAAAAAAATTAAATGACTACTGTTAGTCCTAGAAGTCATACTAATTTATCATCCTATCAAAATGTGTATTTGGACCAATAATGAGTCTTAATTTCATTTGTAATATGTATTAGTTTTTATTTTGTGGAGATAAATATATGCATGTTTTATTCTGATTTTTTCCTAGTGTTCTGGAAAAGTTCTTGTTTAGGATTAAAAATATAGCTCAATGGTAGAGGACCCATCTAGCATTTTTACTTTCTTCTTTTTTTTTTCATTTTATTTTATTTTATTTTTTTTTGTGAACATACTGTACAGAGGGGTTACAATTACATGGGCAGGATAATGCGTACATTTCTTATCAAGCATTGCAGCCATTTTTACTTTTTTCAATAAACTTACTTTGAATTCCTTTTGTAAAGAGATTGAGTAACTTTTTCAATACCATTATTTAACAATTTTCTCTTTCAAAATGATTTTTGAAGGAGTGTAGGAATCTCCCACCTAACTAACTCATGCTTACAATTTGTTGAGGTTTTTTTTGTGCTTTTAGGATAAAGTTAAAACTCTTTAACACAGAAAAGTATCATGGAATATTGCCTAAGATTCTTTTTAAGCGAATAACCAACAGTTTTTAATATGTTCACAGAATTTCTCAGCACCCCTCTTGTCTAATTATAGAACATTATTTCCAAAGGAAACCCTGAAAACCACCATTTTCATGGTGTCTTGAGTTTGCCTAAGATTCTTTCTATATGAGGAAAATCAACTTGATTTTTTTTTATTCTATGCAGCTGAATAAAATTCACCACTATGTTGCAAGTCAGGATACAGTAAATCAATTGTGTATCTATGTACATTGCCATACTATTCGCAACAGCCAAATTATGGGTACAGCCTATATGACCTATAATGGATGAGTGGATCAAAAAATGTGGTACATATAGACAATGGAATGGTACTCATCAATTAGGTGTATAAATGGCTGATCTACAAAAAAATTAAATCAAGTCAGGCTCAGAGAGACAAACAAGTATGTTTTCTCTTTCATATGTGGAAACTGGATCTAAAATACAAACACATGAAAACATATGCAAAGTTTATATTGACACAAAAAAAGATATAGGATAGAATACTTACGGGAAGAGCCCAAAATCTTAGTCCTTTGAACAACTAATGAATTATTTAACAAAATGAATAACAGGAAGCAGAAACATGTTTTAGGGGAAAGGTACTGAAGGAGAGAGGAAGCACCTGAATGGAGTGAGGGTGAGCAAATGCAATCAATAATTACATTCAGGGATGGGAAGAGGAAACAAAGGAGGAGGCAACAATGCTTGATAAGAAATGTACTCATTATCTTGCCCATGTAATTGTCACCCCTCTGTATGGTATTTTCACAAAAATATTTTTTAAAAATTACATTCAATATGCACTATATAAAAATTGAAGTATGCTACTTGAGGGGAGACGTGTGAGGGAGAAAATGGGAGAACAATGGAAGAGGTCACACTGACCAAGATGCATTGCATTCATACTCTGACATGGAATTGTAACCTCTTTGTTCATCTACTACTTAATCATTTAAAAAAAGGAATCCTTAAAAAAATACCCACTACCCTTAAGGTATTGAAAAATGCTTTTTGTTATTAATAGTAAAGAACTGCTATATAGATTAGCATGAACAAACTTTCAATCCTCAGTACCATCCTCAAAAGATTTTTCATTCAACATTCAGTTTTTGTGACTCATTGGTTTTTGGTTAACTCATCTATGTTGCTTTATTAAGTGTCTATACCACAACTGCATCTCAGCTATAAAAGGAATAAGTCACATTGTATACATAGATAATATGTACATATATATTTTCACCGTGGATAATAATTACAAGAGATTTTAATCTTAACAAATGCTATATACTGTTAGAATTCTCCCTTCAAAAAAAAGTATCCTTTTAAATATAATCTCTGCTATATCTCTGTTTTTCTTCAGTCATTTTGGAAAACATGGCAATTTTTCACAATGTTTATTTTAATATAGTATCATAAATTTGCTTCTGAACATACAATAAATGATGCATAAAGACTGTCACTATACATTTGATGCTATAAATAACTGACAAAACGTAAGAAAAAGCTGTTTATTACCCTAGACATACTTTATCATTTGATTTTTCAAGGATGCTCAAATACATGAGGACATGTAGGGTTAAAACATCATGCGTATGGCTTCAAAGCATTATCATCACCATCACTACAAAAAAGACAGGGCTATTCTGTTTGTGCAAAGAAGTGGAGAATAAATTACTCATTTGCAGTATGCACATGACTGGCATCAAAACTACTTAAAACTTGAGTTTTCCTACTTTAAAGTGAGTATTTTTCACCTTAATGTGTAAAACATCACCCTTGCATTCTACAACAGACTTTGAATACACTGCTTAAATCTGATTGTGGTTGTTTCTAAAGGAGATGTTGGTCTGCTGGAGCTGCTTCTCCAAGGAGCTATGTTCTGTAAGACCATTTTCAAAATTATCTGAAAGATTAGGCATGGTGGTATATGCTGGTAATCCCAGAACTTAGTGAATAGGAGGTTACGTGGAGGCAGGAAGATTTCTGAGTTCAAAATAGCGCGGGTTATATAACAAGTTCTAGACCAGTTTACACTACACAGATTATCTTTAAATAAATTAATAAAGCCTACTAGAAGGATAAAGTATAATTTTTATAATAAATTCCTCTTAGATTTTGGTGATACAGAACATAATTTCCACAAATTCTTACCTGCTTTTGAACCAAATGAATGGAGGGAATGGAAGGAGGGTTATTTTCCCCCTATAGACAACTTTTTAAAAAAGAATGTGAAAAGCGAAGATAGGGTGCATCTAGGTCCTCACACTCATGCTCTAACATCATAGCTTCCAGTATAATTGTATCCTTAAATATTTTTGATAGCACTAAGCTTGCTGCAAGGCAAGCTCTTTTTTCTAGCCTAAAAAAAAAATCATATAGATAATTACTATAGTTTTCTGTGATGTTTTAGATAGAAGATTGCTTAAAGCATTCTTCAGCTCCAGGGTGATAAAAACATCTAAATCTGCTGGGAAGGTGGCTCAGTAGTAGAGCGCTTGCCTTGCATGCATGAGGCCCTGGGTTCCATTCCTCAGCACCACATAAGCAGAAAAAAAAAAAAAGCCAAAAGTGGTGCTGTGGCTCAAGTGGTAGAGCGCTAGCCTTGAGCTGAAGAGCTGAGGGACAGTGCCCAAGCCCAGAGTTCAGGCCCATGACTGGACCCCCCCCCAAAAAAAAAATCTTTCTAAAGTTGAAAGGGCATAATTAAGCATTAAAATCTAAACTATAATTCACCAAAATTTAAATTGTAATTCACCAACACACAGCAGAAATAAAGGGAAGTATTTTAAAAGACCCAATACTTCAAACTAATATATTTTCAAATAAAAAAATCAGCAAACACTGTTAAAATGCAGTATTTGATATTTCAAATTCCTACCACTTTAAAAAAGTAATTTATCTGGTTATAGAGAACTTTTATTTTTTAGTACTGCTCCTGGGGCTTGAATTGAGTGCCTGGGTCCTATTTTTGCTCAAGGCTAGACCTCTACAACTTGAGCCACAGCTTTACTTCTAGTTTTTTGGTGGTCAACAGAAGATAAGAATCTCCAAGACTTTCCTTCCCAGGCTGGCTTCCAACTGCAATCCTCAGATCTCAGCCTGCTTAATAGCCAAGATGAGGCATGAGTCACTGGTAGCCAGCTTTATAGGGAATTTCTTCACTAAGTCTATGGATAACTTATACAGTGTTCTTCAGCTCAGTGCTAAGAGTTGGACAGTGCTTTTTATGTGTAAGACCCTGGGTCAGATTCACCAGCAACAGGGGGAAAATAGTTGTGTACTTTACTAATGCTAATTACAGATAAAGAACTACATTGGTGATTTCTCAAGCATTAAATATACAAGCTTGAAAACAGAAAGAGATTAAAAATACAAAATCACAACCTATCTCTCTGGTTCTATTTTCTAGTGACAATGAACAATTATATGATGGATTTCTCAAGTCTAACTTTTTGTTTTGTTTTTTCTTTTTATTTTAGAGGTGATACACAGAGGGGTTACATTTGTATAATGTAGATTAATGTAATGAATACATTTCATTTTGTACAGTTTCATCAGTTCCCTCATTTCTTCCAATTCCCTCCATCTCCACCCACACATTGCATAGTTCACTTTCATAAATGTCCAGTGCATGCCACTGCTGCACTTTTTCACCCTTTTTCCTTGGGTTTCCTTGGGTTCTGCCATTCCCTCACCCTCCCACAGATGTGTGTGTGTGAATACACAATATGTAAGATAAAGAATACAGAAGCATCAGAAAAAGAAAAAAAATTAAGAAAAAAGTCCTTTGTCTCTCTATCTTTGGAGTTTGTTTCACATGTATATTATTTTATTTACGTATGGAGAGGTACTTGGGTATTACACCTTTGTGATTCTCCTACGGCTATCTTGTTTTGATCTTACTCTATGTTAGTACCCAGAATCCTCTGTAATTTGTCATATCTCAGTGTTATTTTAGTCTAACTTCAGCATATCAGGGAGAACATGCACAACTTCTCTCTCTGAGCTTGGTTTATATCACTTAACATGATTTCTAGTTTCATCCATTTCCCTGCAAATGACATTATTTTATTCTAACGGCTGTATAAAATTCTTTGTATATAAGTACCACACTTTTTGGACCCACTCATCTGGTGTGGGGCACCTGGGTTGTTTTCACATCTTGGCTATTGTGAATAGTGCAGCAATGGACATGGATGTGCAGGTGTCTTATCATACCCTGGCTCATGATGCTTAGGGTAGATGCCACGGAGTGGTATGGCTGGGTTGTAGGGAAGTTTTATGTTTAGTTTTTTGACGCACCTCCAGACTACTTTGCAAAGGGGTTATATTAGTATACATTTCCACCAGTAGTATAGTAGGGTTCCTTTTCCCCCACATTCCCACTAGCATTTGTTGTTGTTTGAATTCAAAATGTTGGCCAATCTAATTCAGGGTTGTTTTGATTTGCATGTCCTTTATGGCCAGGGATGATGAGCATTTCTCATGTGTTTTCTTTGCCATTCTTACCTCTTCTGAGAAGTCTCTTCTTAGCTCCCTTGCCTATTGGTGTATTAAGTTTGGGATGGGTTAGTTTAATGAGTTCCTTGTATATATTGGATATTAGGCCTTTGTCTGCTGTATTGCTAGTAAAGATCTTTTCCCAATTGGATGGCTGTCTTTCTAGTTCAGTAACTATGTCCTTAGCTATGCAGAAACTTTTCATTTTAATGCAGTCCCACTTGTCAAGTCTCTCATCTATTGGTTGTGCCTCTGGGACTCTATTCAGGAAGTTTCTACCTGTATCTATAAGTTCTAATGTCTCTCCTACTCTCTCGCAGTATTTTCAGTGTTTCAGGTCTGATGTTGAAGTCTTTGATCCACTTTGAACTGATATAATGTATGGTGACAATCAAGGGATCCACTGTTAGTTTTCTGTGTATGGCTGCCCAGTTTTCCCAACACCAATTGTTGAAGAGGCTGTTTTTTCCACTGTATGTCTTTGGCCCCTTTGTCAAATTCGAAATGACTGTAAGTATGTGCTTTTATTTCTGGGTCTTCTAATCTGTTCCATTGATCTTTGGGTCTATTTCTGTGCCAATACCAAGCTATTTGTGTTATTATGGCTCTCGTAGAGTTTGAAATCTGGAATTGTGAGATTGCATGCATTACTTCTTTTGCCTAGAATTGCTTTGGCTAGTCTATGTCTTTTGTTGTTCCATATGAAATTTTGGATTGTTTTTTTCTATCTCAGTAAAGAACATCATTGGCATTTTGAATTTGTATATCATTTTTTGTAGTATGGCCATTCTCACAATATTGATTCTACCTATCCATGAACACAGAAAATCTTCCCATTTCCTGATTTCTTTCTTTAGATTTTTACAGTTTTTTGCTATAAAAATCTTTTATATCTTTGGTTATGATAATTCGTAGGTTGGTCTTTTTTTGTCTTTGTTTTTTTGAGGCTATTGCAAATAGGGTTGTTTACATGATTTCTCTTTCTGCTTGTACACTATTGGCATACACAAAGGCTACTGATGTTTGTGGGTTTATTTTGTATCCTGCTACTTTGCCAAAGTGGTTGATTAGCTTTATAAGTTTGAGGGTGGAGTTTTTTGAGTCCGTTAGGTATAAGATCATGTCATTTGCAAATAGGAATAGTTTAATTTCTTCTTTCCCTATGTGAATCTCTTTCATATCATTTTTTTGCCTTATTGGTCTGGCTAAGAATTCTAGAACTATATTGAAGAGGAGTAGAGACTAGGCATCCTTGCCTTGATCCTGACTTTAGGGAAAATGGTTTAGTTTTTCCACATTTAGTACACTATTGACTGTTGATCTGTCATATATAGCCTTTATTGTTTTAAGGAATATTCTCTCCATTCCTAGTTTCTCCAAAGCTTTTAACAAAGCTCGTTCTGCGTCTTTGAGATGATCATGTGGTTCTTGTCCTTGGCTCTGCTGATGTGGTGAATTACATTTATTGATCTGCATATCTTAAACCAGTCTTGCATTTGTGGGATGAAGCCTACTTGGTCATAATGTATGTTTTTTGTTTTTTGGGTTTTTTTGGATTCTGTTGGCTAATATTTTATTGAAGAGCTTTGTATCTGTGTTTATCAGAGAAATTCATCTGTAGTTCTCTTTTTTTGTTGGATCCTTACCTGGTTTGGGGAATAAGTGTGATATTGGCTTCATAGAATGTATTCAGAATTTCTCCCTGTTTCTATTTCATGGAAAAGATTGAGGAGTTTTAGTATTAGTTCATCTTTAAAAGTCTTATAGAAACCTGGGGCTGGTGGCTCATGTCGGTAACCCTAGCTACCTCAGGAGGCTGAGATCTGAGGATTACAGTTCAAAGCCAGCCCAGGCAGGTAAGTCCATGACTCTTATCTCCAGTTAACCACCAGAAAACCAGAAGTGGTGCTATGGCTCAAGTAGTAGAGTGCTAGCCTTTAGCTGAAGAGCTGAGGGACAGCGCCCAGGCACAGAGTTCAAGCCCCACAACCTACCAAAAAAAAAGTCTTATAGAATTCAACAGTGAATCTATCCAGGCCTGGGCTTTGCCTTGTTGGAAGGCTTCTGATTACTTCCTCTATCTCTTTAGTTTATTTTGTTGGTTTTTATCTTCTTGGTTTTAGGCAGTTTGTATGTTTCTAGAAATTCATCCATTTCTGCTAGGTTTTCCTTCATTTGTGAGTATAGATTTTTGAAAGTAGTCTTTTATAACTATTTGGATTTCTTGGATGTTTGTTCTAATGCTTTCTGTGGCATCTCTGATCTTACTGATTTGAATTTCCTGTCTTTTCTTTTTGTTAATCTCACAAGTGGTCTGTCAACTTTTAAAATCTTTTTTTAAAAAATCAGCTTTTAGTTTCATTGATTTTGTGTTTAGCTTGTTTAGTTTCTATTTTGTTGGTTTCTGCTCTAATCTTTGGTATCTCTCTCCATCTAGTAGTTTTGACCTGATTTGCTCGTTTTTCTAACCATTTTAATTGCATCATGAAGGTAGTTACTTGAGCTGTTTTTGTTTTCATTATGAATGCACTTACAGCTATAAACTTTACCCTTAGCACTGCTTTCGCTATATCCCAGAGGTTCTGTTGTGATATATTTTCATTTTCATTGATGTGTAAGAACTTTCTCTTTTCTTCCTTAATTTCTGCTGTGATCCAGGTGTTATTCAGTATTGTGTTATTCAGCCTCCATGTGTTTGAGTGATTTCTGTAGTATGTTTCATTGACAACTAATTTGATTCCACCGTGTTCAGATGGGATACATGGAATTATGCCAATCATCTTGCATTTGCCTAAGTTCTTTGTGGGTATTATGATGTTTTCTGTTTTGGAGAATGTTCCATGGGCTGCTGAGAAGAATGTGAACTGGGTAGTTGTTGAGTGGAATGCTCTGTAGATGTCTGTAAATCCATTTGGGTGATGGTGTCATTTAGTTCAGAGGCTTCTTTGCTTATCTTTTGTTTGGTTAACCTGTCCTTTGGTGAAAGCAGGGTATTAAAATCTCTCATTATAATTGTGTTTCAGTTCTGTAAGTCCAAAAGATTTTGTTTAACCTATTTAGGAGCTCCACTGTAATTTCCACTTCATGGATCATTTTCTTTATTACTATTTAATGATCTTCCCTTGTCTCTTTGTACTGATTTTAATAAAAAGTCTATTCTATCAAATATCAATATGGCTAATCCTCCCTCCTTCCTGGGTGTACTTGCATGGAATAGCTTTTTTCCTTCCATTCACTTGGAGTTTATTTTTACCTTTAACTATGAAGTAAGTCTATTGGAGACAACAAATGGATGGGTCTTTTTTTTTCTTTTTAAATCCAATCTGCTGTTCTTTTTCTTTTGGGGAATTGAGTCTGTTAATGTTTAGAGTTATTATAGAGAGATGTGTCATGTTTCCTGTCATTTTCTTGAATTCCTATATTTTGATTTCCAATGTTTACTAAAGCTGTCTTCTAGTAATTTTTGTCTAATGTGTTTCTTCCTTGATTTTGACTGTTTTCTTAAGACTATATACTTTTCTTTAGTACACTTTGTAATGCTGGTTTAGTGTTCATGAATTCTTTTAATTTTTATCATGGGAAGTTTACGATGTAAGTGGTAGCTTTGCTAGGTACACCAGTTGGCAGTTGTTGATCTTTGGGGCTTGGATTATACCATTCCAGGTTCTCCCTGCATCAAGAGTTTGTATGAAGAGTTCTGCAGTAATTGAATTTGTTTCCATTGTAATATAGCTCCTTTGCTTTTGCAGCATTTAAAATCAATTCCTTGCTTTTCAAATCTAATGTTTTACTATGATATATATACAGCAGCATTTCTTCTTGGATCTTATCTACTGGCGGTTCTGTATGCTTCTATCAGGTGGGTGAGATTTTCTCTCTTAAGACTGAGAAAGTTATCTGTTATTATTTTCCTGAATAGGTTTTTAATGCCTTCCCTCTCATTGATCCCAACTATGCACAAATTTGATCTCTTGACTGAGTTGGCCAATTCTTGGATTTCCCTTTGGTAGGTTCTGAGTGTTTTTTCTATACTTTCGGCTTTTTGTGCTAGCTCCTCTGTTTTATCCTCTACTCCTGATATTCTGTTTTCCATTTTACTTATTTTGTTACCTAGGCATTCTATTGTGGTTTGCAATGTGGAAACTGAAACTTTTATGCTCCTGATATCAGTCTTCATGATGTTAATTTTGTCTTTTAATGAGGTATATAACATTTCTATTTTCATCTCCTTATCTTCTTGGGAGTCCTGGAGTTTCTTTGTCATTTCTTCTTTTTACTCTTGAAATTGTTTTTGCATCTCCTCTTTTTATTTCATTTGCCAATTCTATCATCATTTCTTTAATGGTTCACTCTCACTGGGGTCCTTCCCTGGATTGTTGTTGGATTTTGGATTTGGTTTGTTGTCTTGATTGCTCATGAATCTCGTAATATTTCATTGTGATTTACATATTTGGGTTCAGGGATTGTCAGAGTTGTGGCCTGAGCTTGACCTGCTCTCACCCAACTGGTCTCAGCCTGCTTGGCCTGGGGTAGCTCACACTGAGTGAGTCAATGCTCAGCCCCATAGGTCAGCAAGTGCTTGTGCACCTGTGGTTGGCCCCAGGGTAGTTGTAAGGAGGTTGGACCTGGGTCAGCAAGCTCAGTCTGGTGGGGGATGGGAAGGCCGGATTCCAGCCTCCAGGATGGGCATGAGGCTTTAAAAGGGGTGGACTCCTGTGGATGTACAGTATTGTATATGTGTTTACAAACAGGTCAGGTTTCCCTGCTTACAGCCAGGGCTGTGGAAGACTCAGGGTCCTAGTACCTATACAGTATGAGTCCTGGTGGTCAGTGGTCTTCCGATGGAGGCTGACAGGTAGGTTGGAAGGCTCTGGCCTCTTGTCCTCTTCAAGTATGGTGCCTTTCTTGGGCAGGAAGAAGGGTCCTGCCCAGCCCTGTGGGTCACCACTAGTGCTGGTCTCCCACAGGGGGTACCCTTCAGGTACTCACTGATCCTAGAATTGTTTTGAGCTGGTGCTGTGGAAGTTCTCTGGGTCTGAATGTGGCAGTCTCAGGTGCTGGTCTGTGTGGCTGTCTGTGCTGGCTGGGTCCAGGCGCTATGGAAGCTTTCTGCTGTGGAAATTTTCTGTGTCTAGATGCTGCAGTCTCGCTGAACAGTCCCAGGCCTCTCTCACAGCTTAGTTGTGGTGCTGGCACACAGGTGATTGGAGAAGGGATTCTTACAGTTTTCCATCCTTATCTGTACAAGTCACGAGTTTGTTTTGCTTTGTTTTTTCCATTCCTGTTATTCTCTATTTGTTTCTATTTGTTGTTGCCAATCTTGGGGAGAAGTACCTGTTAGGACTCAAAATCTCTGTTTCATTAGAGAGAGCCAGAGTGAACCCTTATTGCTTCCCTGCCACTTTCTTCCATCCCTAGATTTAAAAAATAACACAACTAACTATAATGCAACTTATGTGACAAGAACTGTTTTTTGTGCATATGTTAATGTACAACATTCCTATGAAATAGTCAGAATATCCTAATTTTACATATAAGTAAATTAAGGTACAGAGATGTTTTAGGATTCCCAGAATCACACAAGGCCCACATTCTTTTTTTTTTTTTTTCATTTTTTATTTTTACTGTAAAGGTGATGTACAGAGGGGTTACTGTTACATAAGTCAGGTAATGAGTACATTTCCTTTTGAAGAGTATCCCTTGTTTTCTCTTAGATTTTCACCCCAGAGCTCCCACCCCCAAAAGTTGTATAGTTCACTTTTAACAGAGTGAGTATCACTGCTGCATTAGTTTACTCTATGCCCATATTTTTAAATACCATCTATACTACTATAAAATGTGCTTAAGACCAGGTATAGTGGCTCATAACTGCAATCCTAGCTATATGGGAGACAGAGACAAGATCAGTTTAGGGCCAGTTGGGGCAAAAAAGTTAAGTGACACACTTTCTTTTGCTTTAAATGCACCCTGCTACCATTCTATGGAAATAGTTTCCTGTGAAGCAAATTGTGCCCTTCGATTTGGGATATGTTTGGCAAGGTACCCTCTATGCTGCTGGTGTTCAAACTGTAATACAAACAATAACCACTAACAAGTATTGCATGTAGTCATCTGACACAAATGCCACATGCACCTGAAAGTCAAACAAACTGCACTTTTTGAATAGAAATAAAATTGTATTTGGTGTTTACATTTTCATATTTAACCTCAGAATAAATTCATGGCATAAGACAAAAATGATAATTAGTTATTACCTTTCTGCAAATGCCTGCCTTATATTTTAAAAGAAAGAATAAGAACTATTTATATGATTCCAAAGTTTCACAGGACATAGGGAAGATTTGTTAACAAGGTGCATATAATTATTCACCATAGCTAAGATATGGAACCAACCCAGATGTCCCTCAGTAGATGAATGGATCAAGAAAATGTGATATTATATATGTGTATACGCACGCACACACACACACACACACACACACACACACACTATGGAATTCTATGCTTCCACCAGAGAGAATGGCATCGCCCCATCTGTAAGGAAATGAAAAGTCTTGGAAAAGACTTCATATTAAGTGAAGTAAGCCAGACCCAAAGAAACATAGGCTCCATGGTTTTCCTCATTTGTAATAATTAGTATATTTCTAGGACAGTCCTAGAAGAGGATCACAATAGCTCAAAAGCTATGGACATATGACCATATAAAATGATACTCATTGAAATGAACTCTAAGATATGGAAACAAGAGGGGTTTTTGTTTTTGTTTTTAATGTACTATGTAAAGTTATTTGTTTTCTTTCCCCTCTTTGGTTTATGCCCTGTTGTCACTGTTTTTGATTTTTGATACTCTGTGTCTTGTATCTATGTTTATCTGATTTGTGGAAGGAAAGGAGAATAACAAAATGGTGAGACAAAGGAAAAAGGGTGAACCAATGCAACAGCGATACTCACAGACACTATGTTGGAAATGAACATTACAACTTGGGGCAGGGGTCACAGGGGAGGAAGGAAAGTGGAAGGAAAACAAGGAGAGGTTAACAATATTCAATAAGAAATGTACTCATTTCCTTACTCTTGTAACTGTGACCCCTCTGTACATCACCTTTTCAAGAAAATAAAAAAAATTTAAAGGGGGCATGTGTTTGTTTCTAGAAAACTTAGAAAAGGAAAATATCTGCCTGTTCCTCAAAAAAAACACCAAAACTTTGTTTAAAGTTAGAAATCAAGGAAGGAGTTGTTTGAGAATATTAAATACTTTAACTCCACTAAATCTATAACAAACAATATGAAAATTTTAGGTTTTCTTCAACAGGCTTTGAAGAGGATCCAGTAATACATGAAAATGCTTCATATATGGTATATGCTCTAGAAGTCAAAGCATTAATTTCATTAAGACTGAATTGGAACTCTAAGTAAATCAAGATTCACTTAAGACTAAGATTTTATACTTAAGAAGCTCACACCTGTAATCCTAGCTACTCCAGAGGTCAAGATCTCAGGGTCACAGTTCAAAGCCAGATTGGACAGGAAAGTTCAAGATACTCTTTATCTTCAATTAAAAAAAAAAGCCAGAAGTAAAGTTGTGGTTCAAGTAGTAGCAATACCAGCCACTTTGAGTGAAAAAGCTAAGAGACAGCTCCCAGACCTATTGTTTACAATTAAAACAATGAAAAATTTTATAAATTTTATATGGGGGAAAAAGACAGTATAACTTTCATGTATATTTCCTATATATTTAAAAACTATCAATGTATATGTTACCTGAAAAAAGCAGGGTGCAGAATTATTATTTTGTTCTTATTGTACATTAAAAGGTGTATTTTCTGGAGACAGACACAGGAAACTTACAAACTCTTTTCATAAAAAGAACAAGATAAGAAGGTAGAGTTACTTTTACTCTTTCATATCAGTTCTTTGAAATGAAACTTTGACCAACCAATTAGAACTTTTTCAAATTAAAAAAATAAATTTTAAAAACTAAAAATGAAATTTAAAAACAAGGATCTTTTCAGTTTCCTGTTTTCTGCCAAAAGCCTAATTTAAAACCTAATTCAAAGAAAAAATTCATTTATATAAAACTTGTAAAAAGATAATATATTATCTAAGATATTACTTTTTTCCAATGCAACTGTCTTACCATTCCTTTATTTTTGTTCCCCTAACCTTACCGCCCTCCACTTAGCATAGTATATTCCTAGTAATGACATGGGTAGTTTTAGTGTTAGAATTCAAATTTCATGGTTATTCATTTACATTCTTGGCTTTTACATTTTTAAAACAGGTTCTAATTTATCAGGTATCTAAATTTCTCATTTTAAAAGGAAAAAAATTTCCTACATAGGGAAAATATGAAAACATTTTGCATGGTCAAGTCAGTTCAATGGCAAAAAAATCCTTATTTTTAATAGGCTTAATTACTGTTTAAAATTAATGATAACTTAAAGACAATGAAATTTAAGAAGTATAATCATCTCTTGATTTAAAATTACAGTGATAGTAATTTCTTTGAAAAATAGTATAATATAAAACATTTTATAAATATTAGTTGATAATCCCTCTTTTTTTGATATCCCTTTTTTTTACATCCTTTTGTTAAAGAAAGGAACTTGACTAGACAACATATATATAATCAATCCTGAAAAGTAGCAGAAGTTAACAGAGGTAATTCATAAAATGCTGAGAAAATTTAGGTAGTCACACAGTTTCATGCATACTTCCAGGCAGAGTCCCAAACAAGCTGTTTAAAATGGACTGAAGTCTGTACAGAAATCTCTAGAAGTAACTGGTGTATTCTAGTAAAAGTAAGTTCTAAAATTAAATCCTGAGCTTCATATTTATCCTGATTACCATTTAAAATTGGAATTATCTCTGAAGATGGAGAATGAAGATTAATTATATTAGCAGTTTGTAGGGTAAAGAGTATATAGAACCAGCTGGGACAAGAAGAGACAAAAGGGTGGACTGACACTACAGAATTTCTTTATGCATTGCTTTTTAAGAGTACTTTGAGAACAGTCTTGAGAGCACAAAATCTAATTTATACCATGGCTGTTCTTTCACTTCTTTTTTTTAAAGTCAATTTCTTAGATCAAGATAGGATCCATTAAGGAATGAGGAAGTCTACACTTTATCAAAAACTGCTGATCCACGGGAACAAAATTAAAGCGAGACAGAGCAATTATTTGAGTCAATATATTCCTTGTTTTTTGAGATAGAGTTCTGCTGTGTAACCCAGTGTGGCCTCTAATTCATAATTCTCCCACCTCATTCAACCTACAAAAACTTTGTGCTACCACATTCAAACTATAAAAATATATTGACAAGGGCTGGGAAGTTGGCTCAATAGTAGAGTGCTTGTCTTGCATGCATGAGGCCCTGGGTTTGATTCCTCAGCACCACATAAGCAAAAAAAGCTGGAAGTGGTGCTGTGCCTCAAGTGATAGGGCATTAGAAGAGCTGAGGGACAGCGCCCAGGCCCAGAGTTCAGCCCCCACAACCAACAATAAGTATATATTGACAAGAATTTTGTGTATTTTAAAAAGGGAAAACTAAAATTCCTCTAATATGACTCTATGAAACAAGATGTAAAGAATAGGTTTTAATAAAGGAAAACCATATAAAAAATCAAGGAGCAAGTGTAGATGGTGAATATGGGCTTGAGGGTGAGCTAGTTTAGGAGGTATTATGAACAATGGGGAGCATTGATCATTGTGGAGCAGTACTGATCATTGGAGGAACCTAATAAAGAAAAAAGGTGAAGGAATTAGCAGGGAATACTTTTATTTCAAAGATGTTCCCAGGAAGACATGTGTGTTCTGAATTGGAGATTAAACAAATGTTGGCCAAAGTTGATAAATCATGAGAGTAAAAGCATATTATATAGAACAAACACAGGGAGGGGAAAACACTAGAACTAGCAGCTCAAACAGCTGAAAGTGACTAAAAATGGGACCGTTAAAAACAAAGAGGATGAAGGTGGGAAGGGAGAAGTAGCAATGGGATCAGTTGATTTTCATCAAATGTTCTTCCTCACTATTTGACTTGTTGCATGCACCTACATGGATAAAAATAAAAACATAGAGCTCATAAATTCCAAGTGACCTTTTTTCTTTTTCTAATTCCATCAAAAGGTTTTGGTTTTTTTTTATGTTTTGTTTTGTTTTGGGTCAAGAACAGATCTGATTCTTTTCCTGTGTATTCACACATTAGTTACAGATGATTAATATTGCATTCATTTTTGTTTGCTTTGGCTGACAACAGACCTTTATTGTTAGTGTTAAGGAAATATTTCACTTTGTATGAAAAGATATGAAATGTTGCTTATTTAAATATACTTATGGTAAAAGAGTTTATACATGATAAACAAAAACATTTAAGTGGGTAAAGGGCAATTTATTCATCTTAAAAACTAGGACAATGCTAAGTAATTTTTCCTCTATCTAAAATAGGGTTTGTGAACTTATCAATTTAGCATTTTAATTTTGATGGGATGAGAAAAAAAACTATTTAAAGATTTGGTATTAAATGTTGCAAAAGCAATCGTGATGTTTTAAAATTTTAATATGCAGACTTAAAAATGAAAATGTAGCAGTGTGTAAAGTAGTTATATTTCAAATCTAAGCTTAAGGTATCTGAAAATGAGTACCCAAAATTAGTTTAACATAATATCATTTAAAGACTTTTTACATTTCCCATTCACTATGTTTAAAAATAACATTAACTTTGAAGACAAGTTTTAATATATGAATATGTTAGAGTTGGTGAGAAATATAAACTGTTATCTGTTCTTTCATAATTTTTATTAAATTATTTCCTAAATATAAACACTTTATCAAGATAATTAAAAATGCTAATTAAAGCAATTTGATTTTTTGTAATACCTGATTGATTTAAGAATAAAGATAGTTGGGGCTGGGAAGATGGCTCAGTGGTAGAGCGCTTGCCTTGCATGCCTGAGGCCCTGGGTTCAATTCCTCAGCACCACATAAGCAAAATGAAAAAAAGAAAAGCCGGAAGTGGCGCTGTGGCTCAAGTGGTAGAGCACTACTAGCCTTGAGCTGAAGAGCTGAGGGACAGCGCCCAGGCCCAGAGTTCAGGCCCCATGACCGGACCAAAAAAAAAAAAAAGAATAAAGATAGTCAAAAACAGTAACATGGTTTAAGTCATACTGTGATTGACTTGTAAGTAGATTTTCACTAATCAGATGTACCAACATTAAAAAAAAAAAAAAAGGTATGTAGGAAAAAAAGTGCTATTGATTATTCAGAAACCAGCAACCAAACAACAAAAAAGATGACTTGAATTTGAAATTCAGTTCTTGGGTAATTATTTTATTAACAAATTGCTAATAGCAGCAACAAAAATTTGATAGGGGATGGAAATTAGGAGTGGAGCAAAGAAATACTTGTGGCAAATGACTTGGACATCCTAGAACTTGTATAAAAATTTAGAGTAAGCAAGACTTCAAATTCAGCCTTAACTTCACACATAGTTGTCTGACATGAATACAGATTCCTTATTCTCTCATCTTCCCTTTTTCCTAACATTCACAATCATTTCTCTCAGCACAATTATACCACTCTTGTACTTTTTTTCCTCCCAGCAGAGAAGAAAGTCTTTTCTATTTCTCTTTTCTTTAGTAGATCATATTCAGCAGAGAACCATTATTTACAAAACAGTATTACTTCCAGTTTAGACTTATTCTTTTCAGTCTCGTGAAAGGTAATAAGACCTTTCTACAAAATTAAATTGAGCAATCTCAGGTTGTTCACGTTAATTTTATTTCATTTTTACCACACACACAACTTAGTCATCGCTTTCATTTTATATGATCTACTTGTTGACATGTATGCATTGAAATCTACTTCTAAATTCAACTCTAAACCTAGTCACAAAAAGTGTCCTTGAGTCAACAAGACCACTCCAAAAGCCTGAATGAATGATGGGTTTTGTATAATAATCTGAAACCCTATAGATTTTCACTGGGTCAAGCTATCACTGGAGTGATTTCCAAAATGAGAGTCACTGCAGCGGAAATGAAGGTCCCCTGATAGCTCACACCTGCAAGGCAGCTCTGTCTGCAGAGTTCAGCAGTGGCTGAGAAATCAGTCATTGTGTCAACTTTTAGCTAATAGTCACATTTCCTTTTTATATTTATGCAAGAGCATTTTTCTATAAGCACTTGCATAACAATCTGAACATGATAGATATAATATACATTTTAGAATAAGAAACATAGTAATGCTAGTTGTGAATATATTCTACTTTAACTGTAAATAGACTACCAATCTTAAAAAATACACAACATGCATGTGTTCAAAAAGAACAATTCTAAATTTAAAAAATCAGCCAATATGTTAATTTTATCAGGTTAAGGATAATTCTCTGTTTCATTATTTCCAGTATTATTGTACTGGTTATGTACGAAGCACTAAAGCTTTTAAAGGTACATTAAATGCTAATTATAAAACCTAAAGAACAAAAAATATTACGCCTATCAATTTCCTTTGTGCATTATTCTCAATGTGTTACACTCTCAGACCCTGAAACAACTGTGATCTTCCTCAGAAAAGAAACTAAGAATGTTGTAGTAGAAGAACTTAAATGTCCCTAAAGTTATTGAGAATAAAGTCAAATGGATATTTATTGAAAATTCATTCATTAAATGGATAACATTCTGCTAGGTTTTGTAGGTCATCCCCAAAAACATGATCTTCCAATCACTAGGTAGGTGCTCAAAATTAGCAAGGAGATAGAAGACTAAATAACTTAGTAAAGTCAAATCTTTGTGTGGTTGTTTTTTTAATTCACAAGTATAAATAGAGTGTAAATAAATGAAAATTTCACTTTTAAAAAACTTAGGGTTTAGCATTTGTAAAGCATTCATCTAAGTATACTACTAGGGACAGGTAGATCTCTGTCACTGAAAAATAAGCAAAAGTATGAGATGCTTTAGAAAGAAAGAAATATGAACCACTAATCTAGCCAGACTGTAGAACATTACTGGCTTTCAGGGACAGATCTCATGTTAAGGTACAATCATTCTGTAACTCACAGAACTGGAAATACATGTCCTATAACCTAAACTGGCTTAGCAGCATATTAAGGCAGCACTTTAATTAACTGTAGCAATTGACATACCTTAAAAGTTTATACAAACATCTGAAATAATGTGTTGTAAGTAGTACTTACTTATAAGCCAATTTTAATCCAACTTTAACCTATATAACCAATATTGTAGACACACTGCAAGAAAAGTTGAATATAACCTTCAGAAATCCTGAAGCAAAAATATTTAACAGCAAATTCCTAATTAGTGAAGTACAAAATAAGCAGTTGTTTAGTGTCATTTTTTGAATGCCATAGCAGAAATTTATAAATTAACATGTAAATAGCTCTATTTTAAAGCCACCTCTAGCTTAAATACCTATACAATCATTAAAATATTACTAAAGAACATTGAACCACCATTCTCAACCACATATTTCTATATTTATACATATTCCTATAGGTTTAAATATAAAACTATCTTAACAAAACTTAAGATTGCTATCTGTCTATACAAAAAACTTTATTAAAACATAACATTAAAACTTAGTTTGAAACACTTATACTCATATTTTTCAGTAAGTATAAAATTAAAACTTTATAGCAACCATCTTTTAAGAGGAAACTAAAGCACCCATAAATTACATCATTCAATAAATTTATTTTCCCAAAATACAAACAAAGTTTTCAATTACATGGGATTTTAAATCTGGGGAGGTAGCTAATAGATACACATGATCTAAAAGCAGGTGATCTTATGCCCTGAACTTAAATGCATACTACTCCAGGCATGGATTTTAGGCACTGAGCATTTCAGTCATGTTTTGTTTTGTTTAAATACTTTTAAATCTACTTCACCAATATTTGTCTTTTTTTTGGTTTATATAAAAGGTTTATTTTTCTTTTTTTTTTTAATTGTGAGAATACCGTACAGAGGAGTTACAATTACATGGCAAGATAACGAGTACATTTCTTATCAAGCATTGTTGCCTCCTCTTTGTTTCCCCTTCCCATCCCTTCCCATACTCCCCTCCTCCCCCCACCCAGTCCTCCCCCACCCCCCACCAAAATTATAAAGTTCATTTTTGACATAATGACTTGTACATCTCATTGTTGTAATGGGTCCACCTGTATCCTTAATTAAACGATTTGTTTTTTATCTGAAAGCTTTTCATTAGAAAATGTCTTGTAACTATCAAATTCCAAATTTCTACATTAGTTTATTTTCTCTTTGAAGATATACAAAATATAAACATTTGAAATGATGTTGTGACAGATATATGAACACTTAAAATTGATAGAACCTCAGATTGGGAGTGCAGAAAGGAATGAGAGTAGTTTGCTACTTATTAACAATATGATATTCAGCTAGTTGATCGCATCTTGGTTTCTTAATCTATAAAATGAAGAATGAAAACTTAGTGGTTTCTAAGCCCCCTTTAAGCTCCAGTTTCTGATTTAATTACCATACTTAAGAAACCCACACCTATTCAAGGAAACTAGGTTTTAACATTAAGGTAAACCATAATAGGAAATCACAACTTGATAAACCAAGAGAAAAATCACAACATTAATTTGAAGTCTATTAGCTGTCTGAAAGTAATGTGTTCAAGATAATACACAGGGAACAATGGAAATAGATGTGCTCACTTGATGGCACAAATGGCATGAACATGGACATCTACAAAACAGGATCTATCATTAAATCTTTTTCTGGAGTGTTTAATTAACCCTAAGGTCAAATACTATAGATAAACGATGAGAGAATGACACTGAAATATTTTAGGCCTCACCTTTAAGATAATTCTTTTATACCTCATTTAATTTACATATAGAAACTACAGAAGTACTTGAAGTATATAATGACTAAAATTTTATCAAAACAAAACTATGCATAAGGATAAAGCCTTGTCTCAACACATTACCAATGACATAAACTTTAATGAACTAACATTATTTTGTAAATTTTCAAATGTTTAATATTCAAATATGAAACTAACAAGGACAAGACTAATAAAGTGCAACTTCAAAAAGTTATATCCTATAATTTATTTGACACTGGTATTATTGGAATTCAACTTTTTTCAAAAGTGTGTTTTCTCAAAGAATATCCATCTACCCATATATTATTTCAAAAACAAACAAACAAAAAAACAGCTTTTGTGCTACAACGTGTCCCAGAACTACATTTTGACACTCTTAGCAACTTGATAAACCAAACTCCATTTGCTTTCGTCTGCCAAAAAAAAAACCAAGCCAAGGAGTAGTTTCTTCATTTAGTGTCCCAAGACTATACTATGTCAGGCTAAAGGTCATCATTAATAATATATGCTATTGCTATGGTAGAAATACAAATATTCAAAACTGTCCTATTGAAATCTATTTATGACATATAAAACTAGAAGAGCACAGGAAGACAAAGAAGTATAAAACACTGTTTTCCTACCCAACTATGTTCACCAACATCACACAGCAAAGGAAAGATATTTAGAAAACAAGTAAGTTTGAGGTGGTTGGCAAGTTTTTTTTTCCCAGTAGCTGTAACAATCTTACATTATTCAAAATTTGCAGGAACGCTACCCTGCAGGCAACTATGACAGCATCACGAGGTTTCAGATTTAGTGTGGGTGGCTGGATAATGTTGGACATTGACCAGTTTTGTGTGTGCTGAAAGGCACAACGCCGGAACATTGGACTAGGTACAATTACGATATTGCCAGTGCAGTGGGTTGGAAGATGTATGCATTGGCATTCTATGTGGAACTAGGAAACTTGCTTAAAGGGGTATGGCAGTCTTGACTTTGACTTTGGCAGCTACTTCCTAAATGTTCATAAAGAGTTAAGAGTGAAATCCATAGCCACACTTATGAACACTAGAATTGGTTCGTATCTGAGGCATTGCCTGTCCATTGTAACATTCAGTCTTGAGGAAAAGAAAGTACAGAATAATCCTTTGGGAACAAGGAGGTTACAGTTTAGAAAGACACATTTAAAAACTTAATTAAAACTGGAAGAAAATGAGGCAAGAGGTGACACTGTTAAAAAAGAAATGTACTCAATATCTGACTTACGTAACTGTACACCACCTTTACAATAAAATTTTTTTAAAAAGGAATAAAAGCTTAATTAACTTGAAACACTATCAAAATATTCAACTGAAATTCTATCGACTTTCTTGGTGGCATTTAAATAAAATATTTTTAATTATAGAAATAAGATGAAACAATTTTGTAGTACTTAAGTATGAGTATCTAGTTAAAAGCCTGAAGGTCTACTACATAATATTTTGTCTTTCCAATGTACATTCTAAACCTCTGTCTTCAAAAGTAATATGGATGCTACTCCATTTAATAAAATATTCTTATTAATAATATCAGAAAAAGAATTACTCTTTAATATCTCTTTTTAACAAGTGGGTATTATAAAGGACAAGTGTTACCCCCAAACACACACAACTGCTATAAAGATATGACTCTAGATCTCAGTCTTAATTCATAATCACTTGATGATTGTTTCTGAGGCTAAGGATGTAGCTCAGTGGGAGAGCACTCCTCCAGCTTGTATAAGATGGTAGATTTCATCCCAGCACCTCAAAAAAACAAAAAAACAAAAAAGGTCCAAACATATTCACAAAAGATTCAAGCCAAATTCAAGCAGTTTCATGGGACGTATTTTTGTTTTTTTGTTCTTTGTTTTACTTTCCTCACTATCACTAAAACAAATATTTTTCCTATCAGAGCTAAAATGTGACAAGACAGACAAACACATGCACAGGTGAGAAGTGTTCTGCTATTCATCTAATACCTTCAATGGGCCTTTAACATCTACAATGAGTAATTAATGGTGTAATCTATAAGGTATAGATGAAATGTGGTGTCTTTTAAAAAGGTCAAACCTATTGATGGATCCAGAGATAGATTTAAAAAATTTAAAACCAAAGTAAAATGATTCAAAATAATAAAATTAGAAAGAGTTGCTTTTATTAATTTAAAGACAAAAAGAAATGACAAATAAACATGATAGAGTTGAAAGAAAGCATATGGTTAATCAGAAATTTGAAGAAAAGAGTCTCAATCTTTCAAGAGTCTTTCAATCTTCTTGACTTTTAAAAAACAGTAAGATGGTTTTGTACAGGTGACAAGCAATGTCCAGAACTTGATTTTTACTCTGAGTGAAAGATTAACCATCTATACTCTTAAAATTTTTGTCTTCTAAATTGGCAGAGTTTAGTTTTAAAGGGGAAAACATTACATGTACACAATTAATTATGACAGCATTCCCTAGCTGGCAGTTAGGTAATTTAGATATGAAGAAACATACAATATTTGACATAACATTAGAATAGAAAATTCCACATAAATCCCTAAAAACTTCAATATTAGCAAAATATTTAATAACATTGTAGTACATTATAATTTATTCTATGATTATAAACATTTCTTTAGAATGTGAAAACAATTCTAAACCACTTAATTTAACAGGAGATAGTCTTTAAAATCTACCCTCCACTAAGTTGTCACTAAAAGAATAACAGAAGAGTCTCAAAAGCCTTCCATTTAAAATACAATTAGGATTTTTGACATTAAAAAAAAATTCCACTCCATCTCTCCAAATCACAACCTTGAATTGGTACTTAAATATTAGCCAGTGCTCTGTGAATCATTTTATATTAAAATTAGGTAGTTCTAAACATCACACATACAAAAGTATTGTTTGAAACAGTGCCATTTTGATGATAAATTGCAATCTATAGCTCAAATAATTCTACCCAAGGATTAACATTTCAGAGGCTGAGCCAGAGATTATGTGTGTGGATCTTGAATTTCATCAGCTCCCTTTGGCACAATGGCTTATTCTTCCTTTTCTCATCTATTCTCTCATGAAGGGTCAGGAAAGCTTAGCCTTGCTGTTTCATTCATTTCATCTCTACATTAACCAGATACCTTGCAGTCTCTTTAGTTCTCATGTATTATTCCATTGCAAATACTATCCTGTACTGTGCTATGGTTAATGGGGTTTGTACCAAATCAAAGGGTGCCATCAAGTGGTTATAATACTCAAAACAGCATTATACTAAATGACTATTCCAGATAGACTTTGTTCAGTATAGACTAACTGTTCTACTTTGCTATAAAAAAGCACATTAAGGAAGGTGAGGAATGGGGAGGGATGTCCATATTAAATTTTGCTCTTTTATTTACTTGCAGAAATTGCTTTTCAATATATTTATAAAGTACAATTTCAGACACATGGGTGATTAATACTTATGTTAGATTATCAAATGATATTAGACACAATCCAAGCTGAGCAGCACTACTGAGAACTAAATAAATTTATCAAAATTCATGACCAGATCAACAAGGAACTATAATTAGAAATGGTATACATACTTTTAAAGAGAATATCTTATCAGCTCCACTTCCTACTACTAATAAAAATGTACAAGGTTAGCAAATAGATCTATTTCATGCAACTATGGCTAAAGCCTAACAATCTAGAGTTAAAATGGTATTTATTTTCTCACATACTCAAAAAAATTTGAGTATGTGTCTATTCAACCAGCTACAATTTAGCTTTAGCATTCTAAAGATAGGAATATAGAACTAGCTCATAAAACACACATGCACACACATGCATGTACACATACATACATACACACACAAATAAAATTCAAAGTGGCCCTCTGGCTAAATAATTGTTGCCTAGAGTTTCCCTGCAAGAGGAAATTTAACATAAATTTTAAATACCTTTATAACTTTATACTTAACTCCAAGAAATAAAATTAACCACATTCAGAGATCAAATAATATACAGAAAATTAAATCATAAAGGTTAATCATTTATCATCAGAAGATTTTAGGTAGTATTGCCAACATGGTAGCAAACTCCATGAAAACTAAAGGTTTACATAAAGACATCCACTTATTTTCTATATAACTGTTTGTAGATTGTCTCAAAAGTATTTGTTATCACATATTTTCTTCTAGAGCCTGCCACTGCCCCATCAAGAGGTGGTGTTAATTCCTCTACTCCTTAGTCTGGGTGGGATCATCACTATTTTGTAGCTAACAAAAAGTAGAAAACTAACATCAGATATCAAGGTTAAGTCAGAAGATGTGTACTGGGAGAACAGGAATAGTTATCCTTTAAGTCTTCTGCTTCCACAATAGAAATCTTACTGTTCTGAAAGAAATCCAAACTACCCCCACCAATGTAGATGATATGGAGAGGACTTGAAACTCTTCAATCATGCTGAATTGCAACTGTGTAAGAGACTCCAAGCCAAAACTGTCCAGCCAATGCCTTCAAAAGTCTAGACCCAAGAGGCTGAATAATTTGTACTGTGACTATAATCTGATCTATTATACTGTATCACAAGTGTCAGAAAATAACCAAGTTCCACAGAACTGTCAGCAGACTTCAAACTCCATTGCTTACAATAATACTTAGTTGGTTACATGAGGGACTGCAGTAAACACAAACAATGTCCAAGAATCTGTGTAATACAGAATGGTAACAATAACTAGAAGTACCAGAAATAACGAGATAATACTTCTAACAGATGAGCTAAGGACCATAGGGTTTAGAAAGAAAACTAGTTGATTTTTTTTTCAGAAGGGGGAAAACATGATTGTTGGCAAAAAGTCATATGTCCTGAAAAAGATAATTGCATTAGTGGAGCAACATATAAAAAACAAAACAAACAAAAAATCTACATATCAAAATCAGAGGAAGTAGGTTGTTTCATAAAGGTAAAAGAAAGGTAAAAACTTTGAGGCATGTACTCAAATAACAGAGGAAAATAAAATTTATTTAAAGGAATTTGATCTAGAAAAAAGATGACGTATCTCCAACTGCCTTTTAAATCTCTCTCCCACTTCCTCCCTTCCAAATGCAGTCCTACCGATTTTTCCCTTTCACTTCCTGTATCACTTAAGAGTACAAATATATAAATGTTATCTATGTTGGGAACCTACCTTAGCCTCACAGAATTCTCTTAACCCTTGAATGACTCATCAGAATGAATCAGTGGTTCCACTACCCTCTAAGTATCTTTGAATCTTTCTCCATTCTCTGTCTGCACTTCCTAATACCACTGTCCTAATTTAGGCCTATTTCATCTATTACCTTGATAATTGAATTAACACTCTCTGACTTCTAGCCTTTCAGTTTTATACCTCAATTGATCCTTGAAAACAATACTTTTTTTCAAATTATGGACTATGAACAATTAGTGGATCCCAAAACCAATTTAATGGGTTGCACAATCTATTTAGTGGATTGTAACCAACATTTTAAAACATCAGGACAGAATAAGAAGTATTTCATGGGAACCTTTCATTTTAGTTGCACAAATGTGTATATATGTACTAGATCATAATATTCAATATATTTTCCTTATGTAGAGCCACAGTCAAGAAAATATAAAAGCTAAAAAGTAATCTTTTAAAATACTGACAATATCTCCACTTAAAACTTCTCCATGTTCCTGGTAACTTGCTGGAATCATGAATCAAAATCACTCAAGTTCTAGGCAAAAATGGACCATTCTAGTATATAGCCACAATTGAACCCTCAGGGCTCTAAGATAAAATTCAAATAACTTGGTATGAAACTCAAGGCTACCTACCATCTGGCCTTTGCCCATACGTTTAACCCCTACAGCCTTCCCTGCTTTGATTATAAAGCTGAAGAAACTTTATTTATTTATTTATTTAATGCCAATTGTGGGGCCTGAACTCTGTGCCTGGGTGCTGTCCCCCAGCTCTTCAGCTGTAGACCAGCGCTCTACCACTTGAGCCTCAGCCCCACTTCTGGCTTTTTCTGCTATGTGGTGCTGAGGAATCGAACCTACGGCCTTATGCATGCAAGGCAAGCACTCTACCACTGAGCCACGTTCCCAGCCCTGAAGAAACTTTATTTCTACTCTTTTACTAAGGCTATTGCCTCTGTCCTTATCTTAGATGCCACTCCACACGCAACTCTATCATAGTTCATGTCACCTTCCTAAAACCCTCCACAGATACGTGATTAGATGTAAGCAATTTCATCACCCTCGAGGAACATTCAGCTACCTCTTTTCTGCTTTCACTGCTGTATTTCCATCAGTTGGCTACAGGTTTCCCTCCCTTAGTACAGGCAGCTCTCCTTAAATACTAAAGCTTCTGTTTTATTTTTACCTTCAATGTCTAGGAAGTAAATGCATAATCAATTTCACAGTATTCAATATAATTAAACCCAAGAAACACTCACTCCATTACTGTAAGGAGAACAATAGTCTCTTTTACAAAGCTTAACTCTGGTTTTCTAGTGTGAAAAGCAAAAGAAAGACAATAGAAAAGATTTAATTTTGGAAATAGTAACAATATTGAGGAATATATCCTTTGATTTCTAGTGATCTAATTAAAGTTTTATACATATTTTGTTCATTTGACAATTCTTCTAAATTTTTCCCTCAATTTCAGGGAGAAAGGGAGACTTCCAAAATGTTCTAAATTGGCCCTATCTTCAAAAGAATGCAAAAATGCAACTACTATAAAAAATCAAAGTCTTGGCTTGGGAAGGTGGCTTAGTGGTAGAGTGCCTAGCATGCTTGAGGACCTGGGTTCAATTCCTGATACCACATAAACAAACAAATAAAATTAAAAAAGAAAAATAACCATTTAAAGTATTTTTTAGAAAAATCAAAGCCATAACTCAGAACAAAAGACAGGAAATGAAAGGAAAAGCAAAAGGAAAGTTTTATCAAGAAATTTTAGGTAAAGAAAGCTACAACAGAATACCTCCTGACTGCACATTCCTACCTACTTCCAAAGGACAGATCTGTGCATTTTAGCAGGCAGGGCTATTTTCTGAAAGATATATAAAGTGTAAAGAAGAAGAGATGTTTTTCCACTGAGGCTACTGAACAAATACATAATTAACATTTTCAAGCACTTTAGTACCCTTGCAGAGGTAGCAGGAGGAGGACATTCAAGTTCAATGCCAACCTGAGCAAAATTAGGATGATTCTAACTCGAAAACAAAATGTAATAATAAGACTCCAGTTATTGCTCAAACAATAAAATGCTTGTTTACCATACGTGAGGCATTTTGCCCTGGGTCCAATCCCCAACACCACTCACAAAAATGGGCAAAGTGGGAGGGGGGTGGGGTGATGACAAAACTGGATATCCACATAGAGAAGATTGAAACCAGATTCCTATCTCTTACCCTGTAAAATGAATTCCAACTGTATTAGAGAATTTAATATAAGACCTGAAACACTACAACTACTACATGAATGCATAGATAAACACTAGAACATATAGGGAGAGGACTCCAAAAGCTCAACAAATAAGAGCAAGGATTGACAAACTAGATCAACTCGAAAAGCTTCTACACATCAAAGGAAACCATTACCTGAATCAAGATACAACTTCTGTAATGAGAGCTACTCATCAATTAAGGGTTTGAAATTCAGAATATATAAAGAGGTGAAATATATATATATTTTTTGTCAGTTGTGGGTCTTGAACTCTGGGCCTGGGTGCTGTCCCTGAACTCTTCAGCTCTAGGCACTTCAGCACTCTACCACTTGAGCCACAGTGCCACTTCCAGAAGTGAAAATATTAAATACCAAAACAATCCATAATCAAAGTAATAAATGAGCAAGTGAATGGAACAGATACTTTTCAAAAGATATGGCCAAAAAACACTAAGGAATGTTCAACTCTTTTAGCCATAAGGAACTACAAAGCCAAACAACACTAATTCCATCTCATCCCAGTCAAATAGCTATAAAAAAACAAACCACCTATACTGGTGAGGATAAAAGGGAAAAGGAATGTTTATACATTGTTAGTGGGAATGGAAATTAATCTAGCCATCATGGAATTCAGAATGGAGATTCCTAAAGAGACTGAAGATAGAACTATCATATGATCCTATTATACGTATTAGGCATATATATATATATGTATATATATATATACATATATATATATGTAAATATATATATATATTTATATATATGTATATACAAAGAAATGCAAGAAAAGATAAACAGAATACATTTTTACAATGGAGTATTGTTCAACCATAAAGAAAAATAAAATTATGTCATTCGCAGAAAAATGGAATGACTGGAGATCATAAACCAAGCTACGTAAACCAAGCTCAGAAAGGCAAATACAGCATGCTTTGTTAGTACGCAGAATGTAGACTTAGGAAAAAAATAACAAAATGACATGACTGTAAAGACAGACTTTTTTAAGGAAGGAGAGAGAGAATGGGTAGGGAGAGAGGTGAATATTACACATTATCTATGTAATATATACATATATGTACATATATGTAAATCTATATATGTATATTACACACATATACAATAGCAAAAGAAAAGCCCAAGAGGGAGGAAAGGTTGGAAATAGTAATATAACTGTGAATATGATCAAAGTACATTATACAAATGTTGTAAATATCACAATGAAACCCTTTGTACATTTATGCTAATAATTTAAAAAATAAGCACAAAAAGTATTCAAGACACACCTTTTCTTTCTGTATATTTTCAAATGTTTTTGAACAACTGAATCTGTTCTAATGATTTTGTTACAATAATGAACAAATGAAATAATTCAGATTATCAATTGATAGGAAAATAACCCCAGAGGAGGAAAAAGACATTATTCAGTGAAATGATGAAAAACTGCTCTTCCTTTGCTATGGTCTCTATCCTCAAACTGTCTGGAAATACAATGTGGCTAAGTCTTTTGTTTCAAGTGTACAGAGCAGTTTTTTTTTTTTTTTAAATAAGAAGACCACACTTTATTTTTTATTTTTTTATTTTTTATTTTTGCTTATGTGGTGCTGAGGAATCGAACCCAGGGCCTCTGGCATGCAAGGCAAGCGCTCTACCACTGAGCCAACTTCCCAGCCCCGTACAGAGCAGTTTTGACAGACAATAAAATACAAATGTCTTCTTTCATGTTGTGGTGATCATTATGGTACCAATAACATGGTAATGTAATAGTAATATAATTTGGATTCATAACATTTAGGGGATAAGAAGCTTATATCCTGGGTTCTGCCATTTTTATGCAACCTAAGAAATATTTTCTCTTTGCCTGTTTCCTAGAAATGAAAATAACTATTATCAACCATAAAGACAAGATGGAAAATGGAGTTATAAAGTAGTTACAAAGTAGTACAGTCATCCCTTGGTACCCATTAGGGACTGGTTCCAGGACCTTCATAAATACCAAAATCTACCAGTGCTCAAGTGCTTTATATAAAATGGAGCAGTAGCTTCATATAACCCATGTACATTCTATACCAATTATCTCTAGATTACTCATACCTAATAAAATGCAAATGAGATGCAAATAGCAGTTCTATTAGAGAATGATATCCAGAAAAAAATAAGCACGTACATGTTCAGTATAGATACATTTTCCCTACAAGAATTTTCTCTCAGTGGTTGACTGGATTCAGAGGGCTATTAAGAGTTCTTTCCAAAATAACATATTTTAAAAACACATCAGTCCACAAGGCAAAGAAGAGTATTCTTCAAGGATTAAATTATTTTCAAGGATGTTCTGGATCTACCAAAACAGTTTTATTGAGCAAGAGATTATAGAAACACTGTATTGCATAAACTTCTACTTGACACAAAGCTGATAAAAACCAGTAGTTTACCCAATTTATACATGGTCACAGAAACAATAAAGTAAAAGGTTTCTTTAAATTCATGATATAAAAATATTACGAATGATGGAAACAACCCAGATGCCCCACCACAGATGAATGGATCCAAAAATTGTGGTATCTATACACAATGGAATATTATGCAGCCATTAGAAATGACAAAATAATGGCATTTGCAGGGAAATGGATGGAGCTAGAAGAAATCATGTTGAGCGAAGTAAGCCAAGAGCAAAGAAACGGTACATGGTCTCCCTGATAAGTGGATGCTAAATCCAAAATGTTAGGTGATACGACAAAACTACCAGGACTTAAGAAACAAAGAACTCCCACTCACCTGGTCGAACCACTACTAAATATCCCCATGCTGCTGATCACATGTATGGTGTATATGTGTACACCGTTATATGTTATAGACTGTGATAGACAATTTGCTCCAGGAAAGTTAGAATGAACTTGTGACTTTAAATGAGCATCATTATTCCACAATACTGTGAAATTCGGGAAATTATGTAATCACTTAATCACAATTTAAAAAAAAAAAAAGAACCTGGGGAAGGTAGGGAGGTAAGGGATGGTAGGGGGAAAACAATGGAGGGGGTAACAATGCTCAATTGGAAGTGTACTCATTGCCTTACTCATGTAACTGTAACCCTCTGTATAGTATCTTTACAATAAAAAATAAAAAAAATATTATGAATGTATTACAAAGAAAATTGGAGTCATAAAGGAAAAATTTTAGACAATAGATTAATCAGAGTTGTTAAAAAAAAAAACAAACTTATTTTCTAAGTCTACAAAAGTATTACCGATAGTTTTTTTTTTTGGTCGGTCATGGGGCTTGAACTCTGGGCTTGGTCGCTGTCCCTGTGCTCTTCACCTCAAGATGAGCGCTCTACCGCGTGAGCCACAGCACCACTTCTGGTTTTCTGGTGGATAATTGGAGATTTGAGTTTCATGGACTTTCCTGCCCGGGCTGGCTTTGAACCGCGATCCTCGGATCCTCAGATCTCAGTCTCCTCATGCGGTAGAGCACTCACCTTGAGGTAAAGAGCGCGAGGACAGCGCCCAGGCCCAGAGTTCAAGCCCCACAACCAAAAAGAAAAAAAGAAAAAGTCTGTAATTCTATTTTAATCAAGTATGATTCACAAAAAAATCCATTTTTTATCATCCATTTTTTATCACCCATTTTTTATCAGTACAAATGCATCTATATTTAAGGAAAGTTCCAATTCTATACAGAAAAATAATTTTAACAGATTTTATAGTTTTTCTTTTTTTGTTTGGCTGGTTTTGTAGTTTACTTCATAGTTCTTTGAGCAAGAAATTATTCAGGATATGACTTGGTCTTTCAAGGCGGCTGGTTGGTATAGCAGAAAACTAGAATGCCAAAATATATTTTATTATAAAGTTAGAAATATTTTATTTACATATTGCTAAGCAAACACATAAGAGACAAATGAAAGTAATAAACTGAAAAATCATAAAACAAATTCTTTTCCATTAAAAGTCAGAAGTATTATTCAAATCCTACTGTAGAACAATTACCAAGTCTCTCTTCTAATGTTTTTCATCAGAGGTAAAAAGGCTTCATGCAGACTGATAAAATCTTATATGTGCTAGTATCTTTTACTGCCAAAGTTCTATGAAATTGCTCGAATGTACTGCTGATTTTAAACATATCTAAGGTAGTACTAGGTTTGTTTTGATAGTTCTGTCTTGTTTATCAAGTTTCCTCTCTCCAGTTGGTAAAAAAAAAAAAAAAAGAATTGAAAGCAACTTTGTTCATGTTTCTATCTCACACATCTATATGTAAGACATTTGAACATAGCTAGCAGGAAGAATAAAGTAAACGGTTATAGCAATTTAGAAGACATACTATACTACTGTGACTCAATAATTACACAAATTATAGACCATCAAATTCATTTCAGTATAAATGTTAAAATTTAGAGTATTATTTAGCTGATAGACACTAGAATGCAAAAGACTTTGGTATTTTTCCTTAACTCTGAGAAGACTGTCTTACTGAACTCTTCAAGGAGATATAGTAAATATCCATTAAAATATCTTTTTTTTTTTTTTTTAAGCGGTCATGGGGCTTGAACTCTGGGCTTGGGCACTATCCCTGTACTCCTCCACTCAAGGCAAGCGCTCTACCGCTTGAGCCACAGCGCCACTTCCAGCTTTCTAGTAGTTAATTGGAGATAAGAGTCTCACGGACTTTTCTGCCCGGGCTGGCTTTGAACCGTGATCCTCAGATCTCAGCCTCCTCAGTAGCTAGGATTACAGGCGTGAGCCACCAGCACCCAGCTAAAATATCTTTAAATATTAAAATTTAAAATATCTTAGAATATTAAAATATTACCAACTTAACTTGTTATAAAGTCAGATTTATATTCTTGCCCTACTTCCTTTAATTCATCTTGTTCTTAGGTTTTGTTTGTTTTTCAGCACTGGTGTAAAGGTCTTTTTGATAAAAGGTATACACTCCACCCAATATGGAAGAAATAACTGTATCACAAAGCTCATAGAACTCATGTTATAGACCGTGATAGACAATTTGCTCCAGGAAAGTTAGAATGTGTTTGTGACTTTAACTGAGCATCACTATCCCACAATACTATGAAATTTGGGAAATTATGTAACCACTTAATCACAATAAAAAATTTGAAAAAAAAGGTATACATTAATTTCTATCTCTAATAAATTTAGGCAGAAAACAACTTGAGGTATGTCCAGGTTAGTCACATAGGAAATGGCTTTCCTATTTGTATCATGTTCCTCCTATTTAAAAAAAATTTTTTCGGCAGGTGCTGGTGGCTCACGTTTATAATCCTAGCTAGATTTGAGGATTGTGGTTCAAAGCCAGCACAGGCAATAAAGTTCATGAGACTCTTATCTCCAATAAAAACCACCAGAAAACCAGAAGTGGCACTGTGGCTCAAGTGGTAGACTGCTAGCCTTGAGCTGAAGAGCTCAGGGACAGCACCTAGGCCTAGAGTTCAAGCCCCACACACAACCAAAAAAAATTTTTTTTAATTGCTACTGACCCTTAAAATGTTTGAGCAAAGATTTCACTGTGAGTCTAATTTTTTTTATGTGTGTGTTTGTCTTGGAGCTTGAACTCAGAGCCTGGGCACTATCCCTAAGCTTTATTTTGCTCAAACCTAGCGCTCTGTCACTTAAAACATAGCTCAAGTGTCTTCTTGCTTGTTAACTGGAGATAAGAGTTTCAAGAACTTTTTCTGCCAGGGCTGACTTCAAACCACAATGCTCAGATCTTAGCCTCTTGAGTCCCTAGGGATAATAGGCATGGCTTAATTTTAATTAAAAAAAAAACTTCATACACAAAGTTTTACTTAAAGAGAAATTTCAATCTTCTGAAGTCTAGCCAATCATGAACCTCTAACAGTCCCAAGATTGAAAATTAGGAGCCTGTACTGTAGCAACAAGCCTGTTATGGCATCAGAATACCAGTGTAGACTACTGTTAGTCTATTGAAGGACAGACAATTTCACACTTATAGGATAAATGACTCCAATATACATTCACTTCTAAAGTTTCCATAACCTGGTCCTCACTAAAATAAATAAATGAATAAATAAAAACACTCGATGGAAAATCATTTCCCATTTCCTCTCCAAATTTTTCTTCCAAGTTTAGAATTTTTCCTACATTTGTAAAGTTTATCTCTGTCATTCACTATTAATAGGTGTTGAATTCTTATTATTCTTATTTCAGCTACTATTTTGTACATTACAGGCCATCCTATAGGGCCATCCTAATTTTAGAGATGAGAAAATGTAAGTCCCCATAGGATAAATAAGTATGAAATGTAAGTTTCCACTGCTAGTATAATTCAAAAACACAAGCCAGAGGCTAAAGGCTTATTTTTCCCACTATTCAATTCTTCCCCAACTTCTCAATAAATAATATTAAAGGAGTGGAATACATACTTCCTAGGAAGTATAGCCAAAGCAGCTTGACAAAATATGACATCTCCTTATACTCCTATTTCATCTTTAAATTTTCTATTAGTCCTGTATCATTCTGAAATGATTCTGTAGATTTTATTATAAAAATACTTTGAATTATATGAGATTAAAATTTATAACATACTAGGGATATATATACCTATGTTTTCAACTAAATGTTCTTCATAATATCAGTCCATATTACCTTTGTTTCTATTGCATTTTCAGCTTATCATTATTATCATTATTAGCATACTACATATCACCTTGTTTCAAGTGTGTATCCTTCTACCAATCTCAGTAAAGATGGTTACTTATATTCCCTATAGTAGTTGATATAGTTAAGCTCTAAATCCAATATCTAGGTCAATAAGTGTTTGATGAATGCATTAATGATCAAATGGTAAGGTGCTTTCAGAGATCCAAGTGTTGGATTTGAGATTAGGCTAAGTTGCTCTTTGTGTATTTTTGAGTTAGACATTTATCCTCACTGAGTCAAATAAATTATAGAATATTACTAGTTTAGAGAGATTTAGTAAAGGTTAACCATGCCTATTTAAAATGTTTCTATTAATAAAACATTATTGTGAGTTATGACATTATTTATAGTTTATATATTTAAATTGTATTGCAAGAGACAGTTAAAGTAAGATCTTAAGATTAATGTACCATACTGGCTGAGCTAAGCAGCTTTAGAAGAAAAGTAATTAAAAAATTCAAATATAATATATATCTGCTTAACCAAGTATAAATGTAAAATTATTTTCAGAATACATTCCAAAATGTATAAAGTAATACTTATTTCCTTCCCATTTACCAAATCCCTAATTTGACAGGTACCTAAATCGGTTTTTCAAGGGCTGGGAAGGTGCTCATGGTAGAGTGCTTGCCTTGCATGTATGAGGTCCTGGGCTCAATTCCTGAGCACCACATAAGCAGAAAAAGCCAGAAGTGGCACTGTGGCTCAAGTGGTAGAGCGCTAGTGCTAGCCTTGAGCTGAAGAGCTAAGGGACAGTGCCCAGGCCCAGAGTTCAGGGCCCACGAACAACCAAAAAAAAAGGGGGGGGGGGTTTAAAAATCATTTTCCTTCTTCATCAGAATTCTACAATAAGTCCAATTTGAGATGCATATATCTATGCTGTTACACCAATGATTGTAGCAATAATGGGCACTGACAAAACAGGAACCCCTTCAATAGTCCCTTAGCATTCTTACTCATCGTATGTGTCATGTTACTATATTGTGAAATTTAAAATTATTTGTACAAGTCAACTAAATGGTTGTAAATACTAAAATCAACCATCCTTTGCAAAATGAAATCTTTAAGAAAGTAATCTACTAAACAATATACTATTTCACAAAGGAACCAGCCTTACTTGCCTCCAGACCTCTGGCTTGAGTACTCAGGCCACCTTAAGTACCCTCTAAATTATCTCCTGATGGCTATCTAAAATATTTAATACCGTTTGTGATACTTGAACGTAGATTTTAGACTAGAATGCAGTGCCTATACCATGTTCTTCAGTATACTTCTAAAGAAGTCTAAAGTAGTATTTCCTAGTTAAACATATTAATTATTCTGTAGAAGAATATTCAAAGTGGATTATATACCATGAATAGTCTTATCTCCAAACAGGTTTTTTTCACCAGTGGATTTGAATCAAATTTTTAAAAACATTTAATCTTACATAAAGATTTGGGATTTAAAATTTACAGATTAAAGGTTATAAAATTTTATCTCTTAGGTTTCAATTTAAACCACTTTCAATAGAAAGCTCACTCTACCCCACCAAAAAAAGATTAGGTACTCTTTACATAGCTACACAGAACATCCTAAATTTAATACTAGTGACTGTTTATCTCTCCCTTAGATTATAGAATACCTGGAAGTGGGAACTGTATCTTTTCCATATTACACATGCAGTAAATAGCAAGTATCTGCCGTTTAGTATTCAGCTAATAAAACCTCATTAAAAGAATGAGTAATTATGAGTATTAATCTATTGAATTTTTATGATCTAGGTACTTAATTTGTAAAGGATGACTGGTATTACTAAAGATTTTAGTATGTAGAACAATCAGAAAATCTAACTAAAAGGCATTCACATTTTGATAATGAAATAGCTCAACATTGCTGAAAAATACTTTTCCTTAAATTTGTTAGTTAAAACATCTCACAAATCAAAACAGTAATATGTAATGCAAGTTATCTATGCAAATTATTTATATATTATCTTGTATTACATAAATACTGTACAGTTGACTTTTAATATTGGGTCCCATTTCTGCATCAAGAATTTGAGGATGCAAAATCTGAAGATTAAAACTTGCTTTTTCCCAATTGATATACTCTAATAAAACTGACAATCTAAAAATTGACAGACAGTAGACTGGATGAAAATAGAAAACTAAGAGGAGGAAGGGTTAGAGAATGGTTCATCAAAAAATACTGTTTACTTAGAAGCAAAAATTCCTATTGTACAATAAGTTGTCTATGGATAACAACTATGTGATATAGTTTTAAACTCAAGCTGCAAAGAAGCACAAGAAAAGAAAGAGGGTAGAAAAAAAAAGACAAACCTCAAAAAGTTTAGGTATGTAGCAAAAGGCATAAATATGTCTTAAAAATGGAGCTTATAAGAAAAGTTGGTATAAAATTAAGCTAGCTTAATTTTATATATTTAAAGTCAGGATTGGGACTGTCAAGCTGATGGTCCTTCAGGCCCAGGACAGCCCTCTGAGTCAGAAAAAAGAGTCAAGGATTTGACTCAGTACAAGAAAAAGGGGGGGAATGTAGGGAGGAAGGGTCTCCTAGACTATTAAGGCCCCAGACTATGTGAGAAATCTAAGCCAGGAAATTGACCCTTTACTAAAAACAAAGAGGCCGTAAAGGGAGACCTTAAAACATATTTCGCACAGACTTCGGCCCTATCTCATACCCTGCCGAATTAGAATGGCACCTGCCTTGCGATGTTGTGCATCCCCCCCTGTGATTGAATGCCTCCTGCTTCAAGGGTGTAAACACCTTGGTATGCACATTGTGTACTTCTCCTGTAGCTGTCTTTGTAACAACTCTGGTTTCAAGGATTCAGGAGCATATGACATTATGTTTCTGGAACGTACTACCCCCAAAGTAAGAATATCCACCTTCTGTGAGGACCGCCCCCAAATTCCTGTGCCAATTCAAACCAAAATGATAGGTCAGTTCAAACAGTTACTATAAGACTATGCAATCTTTCTGTGTGTTGCAATCCCACTGGCCACCTGCGTGTGGCCAGGCTGGGCCACATGGTTTTTGCCCTTAAAAAACCCAGCTAGAGGATTGTTCTGGGTCGCAGTTTCAGCTCTGGAGTCTGTGCTGCATCCTTGGCCAGTCAGCTATCCACTTCCCCATTAAATTCATCTTTTTACATGATGCTGTCTCTGAGTGGTGGACTCTTTTCTCCGTAACAATATGTATTTCAAAAAGTTAGAACTAGAGCTGGGAAGGTGGCTCAGTGGTAGAGCGCTCAACTCACATGCATGAAGCCCTGGGTTCTATTCCTCAGTGCCCCATACACAGAAAAAGCCAGAAGTGGTGCTGTGGGGCTCAAGTGGTAGAGTGCTGGCCTTGAACAAAAGAAGCTCAGGGACAGCGCCCAGGACTTTGGTTCAAGCCCCAGGACTGACAAAAAAAAAAAAAAAAGAACTAAAAGGCAATTGAAAGTTTTCACTACAAAGGAATGATAGACATTTGAAACAACAGATTATGTTTAATATGATTTAAATATCATACAATGTGTGCATGTGACTTCAGGTTTTTCCATTAACATGTATAGTCTTTGTGTTTTTATGGATCTGTTAAAAAAAATTTAAAGAAGGGCTGGGAAGGTGGCTCAGTGGTAGAGCACTTGCTGGGTTCGATTCCTCAGCACCACATAAGCAAAAAGAAAGAAGCCGGAAGTGGCGCTGTGGCTCAAGTGGTAGAGTGTTAGCCTTGAGCTGAAGAGCTGAGGGACAGCTCCCAGGCCCCACAACCAGACCTCCCAAAAAAAAAATTTAAAGAAAATAAAAACTTAAGTACCTAAGAGTCTTAGGATTCTGAAGACTCAAACATATTTAAACTTTCCTGAACATATTTTTTTTTAAAGAGCAACAAGATTTTTCTCTATTATTTTCTTTAAAGTCAAAGGGGCATTTGAGAATAAAGAGATGAACTTTTCTTCAGAAGGACAATCTGCAAGATATCAGAATTAGAAAAAGATTTAATTTTTAAGATAAAATGAAACCATGGAGGAAATGACATGTATGAACTTTCTCTGAAATTAAAACAGTAGACTGGCTCATAAAACTTCACTTAACTCCTAGTCATATCTGCCTAGTTTATATAGACACTCAATTATCACTTATATAATCATATACACACAAAGTTGACAAGATAATTAAAATATCAAGAAAGCCTATCTTAACTATGAGCTTTTTAATTCTAAATGCAAAAAGTTAAAGGGAAAGCTTTCTTGTTTCTAATAGCCCATTTTTCCTTTTATATCATAACTTTCTCCCCTTATATTTGGTGGTGCTAGAATATTACTTTTCATGATTTAAAATAGTTCATTTAAAATCTTCAGTGTATTCAATCAGAGAAATCATCTAATAGGAAATTTACAACAACAAATTCATTACCATATGGATAACTTTTTCTGACAAGTTAACTATCTTTTGCAAGTTTTAAGCTGATAATGTTTAAATGGCATTCTTATTTACAAGAGGGGATGGTAACAATATCTGAGATTTACTTTAGATAATCTGGTAAAGCAAAGAAGTAAGGCTAGTGAAATAAGTTCAGCAAAAAATGAAAGAGCTTTAGTAAACTATCCTTTCTACTTTTGTGTATGTTTCAGAAAAAAAAAAAAAAAAACTTACACTGAGTTTTTGTAGCTTTTTTTTTTTCCAGGGCTGAGGACCGAACCCAGGGCCTTGGCCGGGCAGGCACCCTTCCACTGGGCTAAACCCCCAGTCCCCTACAGTGAGTTTTTTTAAAACAATATGCTGCTGTTTATTTGAAAACTGGTGAGAGTAGGTTTTAAGTAGTCTTACAAAAAACAGTGAGATATAACCCAAACAATTTAAGATATAACTTTATTTCTACTTAATAGTCCTTTTCTGTATTTCTCACTCTGTTAAATACTTTGAGGTTACCTTACTTGATGCAAAAATAATCCCACTAACTTTCAAGTAGTCTGAATAATACACACTACTAAAAATACTACAGTCATCTTAAAAGGTAAACAAGTAAGACAGTAATTCTTCTCCTACTCCTGGCCCGGCAAATCTGTGAATTAACAATGAAACTAAAATAAAAGCATATAACTGGGCTTTTAAGTCAAAAGCCTAACTGTGGATCTAGCTGACTCATTTGTTCTTCTGGTCTTTAAAAAAAAAAAAAAAAAAAATCAGAAGCCGGGCACCGGTGGCTCACACCTGTAATCCTAGCTACTCAGGAGGCTGATATCTGAGGATCGAGGTTCAAAACCAGCCCAGGCAGAAAAGTCCGTGAGACGCTTATCTTCAATAACACCACTGGAAAACCAGAAGTGGTGCTGTGGCTCAAGCGGTAGAGCGCTTGCCTTGAGCTGAAGAGTGCAGGGACAGCGCCCGGGCCCAGAGTTCAAGCCCCAGGACCGACCAAAAAAAGAAAAAAAAATCAGTCCTATCACAACTTGTGCAAACAACTAAATTTGTATATACTGCTTTCATTTTTTGATTTAGACTCTGATGTAAGATTCTGATACAAGATAAGAACATGTTAAGAAGCGTGTATGTCAAAAGACTGGCCCAGCTGAGAACTGGTGGCTCATTACTGTAATCCTAGCTACTCAGGAGGCTGAGGACTGAGGATTAAGGTTCAAAGCTAGCCCAGGCAGGAAAGTCCAACTCTTATCTCCAATTAATCACCAGAAAACAAAAGTGGCTCTGCGGCTTCAGTGGCTTCAGTGGTAGAGCCTTGAACTGAAGAGCTCAGGGTCAGCACCCAGCCCAGAGTTCAAGCCTCATGACAAAAATAAAATAAAAAAGAATGGCCCAAGAGAAATCTTCAATTTCCCATTCTTTACACATATTCTGCTAAATGCTGTGAATGAAGGGACACCACTCTCACCAAGCAGTACCATAGCTATACACTTAAGTTTTCTGTCATCCAGGAAAAATAAAAGAATTGAAGGTCTCTTAAGCAACTCTGTAAACAAGATGGAAAAAGAGCTTGTTGGTTTTCTTTTCTTACACAGTTGAATGAACTATACGAATTGAAAATGAACCCATATACAGTGTATAATACTATTAAGACCAGATTTGTGGAATTATTAAATAACCGTTTAGTTACTTGATTAATAGAAGAACACAAGTTGAGTATGCTATCCAGTAAAACTGATAAGATTCAAGAAAGTTTGTTTGGGCGTTATTTCTACTGGAGGTGGAACATTAATAAGAATGCCAACAATAGGACTATATTAGAAGAAATAATCTTGTTCCCCCTTAATAAAGGATGAGTAGCTAGGTACCAGTGGCTAATGCCAATAATGCTAACTATTAAGGAGTCTTGAGATGGGAAGATCATGGTTCAAAAAGACAGGGCAAGCAGCAAAATCTGTGAGATTCTTATCACTTTTAGGAGAGGAACACAAAAGTGAAATGCCTGTGTGCATCTGGTCATACAAAGTAATATTTAATGAAATGAACTCCGGGAAATGAAAACGAGAGTTTTTTTTTCATTTTTGCTGTTTTTGTTTTTTTTCCTTTTTGTTCTGTATGTTCATTGATGTCTTTGGAAGTGTGAGGAGAGGCACAGAAATGAAAGGACAAAGGATGAATAAATACAGCAATGGTACTCACTGGACATTGTTGAAAAATGAACTTCACAGCCTATAGATGAGATTGGAGGGAAAAACTGGGAGAGAACAAGAGAAGGGGTGACATTGTCCAAAAAGAAATGTACACTTTACCTGATTTATGTAACTACAACCTCTCTGTACATCACCTTTACGATAACAAAAAAAATAGAGAGAGTAAGGGCAATTTAACAGAATATAACTTTGTGAGGTCAACAGAATGACTTCATTTTGGAAGAGGATTCAAAATTATGTTTTGTTTTGTTTTTGGTCAGCTGTGGGGCTTGAACTCAGGGTCTAGCACTGTTCCCAAGCTTCTTTGTGCTCAAGGCTAGCATTCTACCACTTAGAGCCCCAGTACCATTTGCAGATTTTGATTGGTTAATTGAAGATGTGTGTGTGTGTGTGTGTGTGTGTGTGTGTGTGTGTGTGTGTGTGTGTGAGAGAGAGAGAGAGAGAGAGAGAGAGAGAGAGAGAGAGGGAGAAAGAGAAATGTGTATCTCACAGTAAAATTTGGCACCCTTCTTTTTTTTTCCTTTTTTTTTTTTTTTTTTTGGTTAACTTAATTAAGATTGAACCAGAGCCTTCTATGTAGGCAAGTATTCTGCCACTTACACTATGCTGAGTCCTCTTTTGTTGTTGAGATCATGCGTCAATCCTACTTTTGCCCAGGCTAACCTTGAGCGGGTGATCCTCCTTTCTTCGCCTCTCAAGTAGCTGGGATTATAGGCCTATACCAACATCCTAACGGAATTCTGTGTGACTCAATTGACTTTATATACTAGTCACAAAAAAATCTAAGCATGTAGAAAATGCACAGTAAGTCAAGTATTATGGTTCAAACCTGTAATACCAGTTAGACATGAGGCACAGTAGAAAAGCTGTGGTCTAAGGCTGGATCCAGGCAAAAGCACAAAATCTCATCTGAAAAAAAACCATGTAAGACTGGAGAATATGGATCAAGTAGTAGAATGGTTGGAAAACAACTGCTAGGACCTGAATTCAAACCTTAGTAATGCAAAAAGGAAAAGAAAGAAAAGAAGAAGGGAGGCAGGGAAGGAGGGAGGGAAGAAAGGGAGTGAAATGAACACAACCTAAATTGCTTTTAATCAATACACTTTTTTTACTTATTCAAATGGCAATGTAATTAAAAGAATGGAAACATTTAGCTACTTACAATTATAACCTAGTGATATAATTTACAAATGTAAAGGTGCTAGATTCAGCTGGGTAAACAAAATGGCAAACAAGGGAAAAAACTCATTTCCAAAATATAACTGTTTTGGTTTCACATTTAAAAAAAATCATACAATATCAATTGCCTGGAAAAGCAAAGATTACTTAAAGAATGGTAGACTGAAATAGAAAGCATACTATTTTAGAGTAGCTTCTCTTTTTGTTTTGTTTAGATTTATGAAGACAACTGGTTTATTTAGCTAAAAGTTCTGGAGATACAAAGTACAAGAGCCACATCTGGTAACCTTCCTGAAGACAGAGTTCTGAGACAGCATATAGCATCATATGGCAGGGAACGCATGTCTAGTTATGTTTAGTCTCTGCCCTTCTTTCTTATCTAAGTCACCATAGATCCATTTCCAAAGGCCCTAAACATGTAATTGAGTTGAATAAAGTTTCAATTTCTTTAAAAACAAAAACAAAAGAATCTATCTACTAGCAAGCTAGCTAGCTGCTGTGCCAGTACTGGGGCTTGAGCTTCAGGCCTTGTGCTGTTGTTCAGCATTTTTACTCATGGCTGATGCTCTAACATGGGGCCATGCTTCCATTTCTGGCTTTTTGCTGGTTATTTGGATATAAGAGTCTCACAGATTTGTCTGCCTGGGCTGATTTCAAACGTTAATGCTTAAATCTATGACAACATTGTACTTACCCTAGCTGAGTACGGGCACCACTGTACACACTTGTGATTCTAGCTACTCAGGAAGCATCAATAGGAGGATGGCTATCTAAGCCACTTCAGGCATAAATATGATATCCTAATTTGAAAAATAATGAAAGTACAGAGGGCCAGGAGTGTGGCTTAAGTGGTAGGAAATCTACCTAATAAGTGCAAAGTCTTGAGTTCTGTTTTTCTTTTTAAATTCAATGGTCATTCTTGATTATTTGCACCTAATAATAGTTACAGTATAAATAACCTAAAATAAAATAATTGTTGTTCTTGAAGTATATTCATATGTATTATGTTTGTGACTAAATATTCATGTCAGGCTAGAGGTAGATATTAATTAACGACTTAAAAACTGATTGGATTAAATTTGTAAGGGGAGTATATGCTAACCAAGTAATAAAACCTTAATAAAAAGATTTTAAGTTTAATCAAATGAGGTATTTGTAAGATATTCCTTTAGGGTAAGCATAAAGTCTAAAAATTATTAATAAGCATGTTTGGCATATATGAGGCACAAAAAAGTAGGCACTGGTGGCTCACACCTGTAAAGCCTAGCTACTCAGGAGGCTGAGATCTGAGAATCGTGGTTCAAAGCCAGCCCTGGCAGGAAAGTCCCCATGAGATCCTTATCTCCAATTAATTGCCAGAAAACCTGAAGTGGTGCTATGGCTCAAAATGATAGAGTGCTAGCCTTGAGCAAAAGTGCTCAGGTACAGCACCCAGGCCCAGAGTTCAAGCCCATGGCTGACACCCCGCCAAAAAGAAAAAAGAAAAAAAAAAAAAAAAACTAAAATTCTATAGTAATTCTAGAAACCTAGCTTCCTTTCCTTTATAATTTCTATGGCCTCTAGGAAGTTATAAATAAAATAGCTATTCCTTATCAGACTAGATGCTTTACATATTTTTAATCTTCTACAACATATGGAGTATATATAGTAATATCATCATTTAAAATCTGGGACAACAGATTAAATAGCTGAGTGCCAGAGGCACTTATAATCCTAGCTATTCAGGAGACAGAGATCTAAGAATCATGGTTCAAAGCCAGTGTAGGCAAGAAAGTCCATGAAATTCTTATTTGTAATTAACCAAGTTGAAAGTAGAGTTGTGGCTCAAGTGGCAGAGCACTTCTGTCCCTCAGGGACAGAACCCAGAACCAACCCCTCTTACCACTTTCCCAAACACACACACACACACACACACACACACACACACACACACACGCACAGACACACACACACACACACACACACACACACACACGTGCACAGATTAAATAGCTTATGTAAAGGCCACACAATTGTACATGGAATCCCTTTAAAGTTTGACCTATATAGAAATTGCTTCCTACTCTAAAAAAGAAACTCTAGACAAAACTGGGAAATTATTTTGTGATTCTAATTCAAAGTTATCTCAACACAGATTCAAAAAGATTTCCTTAAGCAAAAGTCCTCAGAATTCTGATGGGTATCAGATAAATGCTAGCATTTCATTTTTTAATGTCAAATAGCAACCTTATAATCAAACTTTTGGATGGAGTATACTATTAAAGACTACCTTTAATCTAATATATATTTTTCACAGATTTACCATTAAACAAAGTTAAAGACTTTGCTATGATTCCATAATTCCAAATTATTAATTTTCATCTTTGTTATTAGGGAGGGTCAGTTATTACATTAGGGGCTTAAATAAAATCTACATTCAAAATCATACAGTTTTGATCAAGTTACCCTTCCTAAATCTTATCTTTAGAGTTACATATCTGACCTAGTTATTGCAAATAAGAAAAATAAGGTAAGAGGTATAAAACATTTTGCACAGCTCCTGGTACAGAATAATTCCAAAAAAATTTGTAAGGGGGATATGTTTTACAGGCTTCTGTTTTGTAGAAGTATTTCATATCAAACAAAAACTCACATTTTGTTACTATTACTTCCATAGGACACTATGAACAAAGTCTCAAAATCTCTTCATTGACTAACACCAAATGTAAAGAAAAGCAAGGTATTAAAATCTAATTTACTTTTCAGTGCTTTAGTTGTGACACTGTCTTTTCAATTTCAGAACAATATATCAAATGATTTTCAAACAAAGTTTTGAAAATTTTTTAAAGAGACAAGCTTTAGCCCCTTGAAAGTATTAACTTTTCTGTATGTAATATGGAAGCACACTTAAAATCTAAGATAGAGCATTAACACTGTAACATGTCAGTGCTATATGATGATCTGCAGTAATAGCTCCTTCTCCAGGCAAGTCAATTCCACTATTCACCACTGAGGGGAGCTGTAACCAAGGATAACTTTTATACAGCATTCCAAAGCTATTTTTAAACTTTCCCAAAGTCTTAACAATATGCGGCTTTCTTATTAAAATACATTAAGTTAAGAATATCCCCATTATCATGCCAGGCACTATAGCTCAAGCCTGTAATCCTAGCTACTCAGGAGGGAAATTGGGAGGATCATACTTGAGAGGCCAGCTAGAACAAAAGTATTCAAAAAGTAATGATAAAACGGACATAGTGGCTCAAGTAATAGAATTCCTGCCTAACAAGCACAAGGCTCTGAGTTCAAACCTGAAGTCTTACCAAAAGTAAAAAGAATACTCCAATTCTCTGCTGAATATATTTTATTTTATTTTTATTTTATTTTATTTTTTTCAGGTAAGGGGTAGGTTTATTCAGTAGACCTGCTGGGACAAGGCAAGGTTGGCACTCCTCGTGGCTGGGAAAGGCCTAGGAAAGAGCAAGAGCTGGGAAAGAGGAAAGAGAGAGAAAAGAGCAGAGAGAGAGAGCTGCTGAATATATTTTAAAGAATAAGGAGGCTCATTGTATCTGTTGTCATAAAGACAGTGGGATCTGTATTCCCCTTCCATGCTTTATTCTTTCTATGGCATGTATGTGGTGTATTATGTATTTAGTTGTTTAATACATATTTATTTTATCTAACATGCTATATAGTTCGCACATTCATTTTCCCCTCTCTCTTATTCAAACACACACACAAACACAAACGCACACACACATCTGCTGTTTTATATATCACTTTGTTTTGAGTACCTACAACAATGCCCAAAACATAATACATGCTCAGTATTTTAAAGGTTAAAAATGCATCATTACATGACATCAAGTAAACAAACTGCTATTATTATAATCTACTTATACTGGATTTTGATTTAAAAGAAAATAGCTAAAAACAGTTATTTCATAAACACATTATTCTGGTCAAACAGGCCAAATCCCATATTTGACTCTTCAGCAAGAAACCAAAAATACTGATGTAAAAACTGGTATAAGCCAACAAAAGTAAAATCCTAATAAACTTACCTAATAAAACTGTGTTATCTTCTAACATGGCATTCCTACAATTATTATTGTCACTGTCATTAATAATGGCTGCAGATTTACCTATACCTCCTACATTCATTAATTTTACAGTTCTTCAAGGTAGTTTATCAATATCTAGAGTCCACTAGATTGTTTTCATTTGCTTGGTTTTTAGTGTTTTGTTGTGGTTGTTTGAGACAAGATCACTAAGTATCTAAGGCTGGTATTATCAAACTAGCTGTGTAGCCCCAACTGGCCTTAAATTCTCAATCTTCCAGCTTCATCTTTCAAATGTTAAGATTACAAACATGTGTCACCACAAAAGGGAATGCTACTGCACTGTTAGTGGGACTGTAACCTTGTTCAACCACTCTGGAAAGCAGTATAGAGGTTCCTCCAAAGACTAAACATAGAGCCTTCCTATGACCCAGCAATCCCAGTCCTGGGCATTTATCCAAATGACCACAAACCAGGCTGCACTAAAGCCACCAGTACAGTCATGTTTATTGCAGTATTATTTATCATATAGCTAAGACTTGGAATCAACCCAGATGCCCCTTACTGTACAATGGATCAAGAAAATGTGCTATGTACTTTGGAAAGCAGTATGGAGGTTCCTCAAAAGACTCCACATAGAGCTCCCCTATGACCCAGCAATCCCACTTTTGGGCATTTACCCAAATGTTCACAAACAAGACCACACTAAAGATACCAGCACAACTATGTTTATTGCAGCATTATTTACTATAGCTAAGATATGGAACCAACCCAGATGCCTCTCAGTAGATGAATGGATCAAGAAAATGTAGTATATATATATACAATGGAATTCTATGCCTCCATCAGAAAGAATGACATTGCCCCATTTGTTAGGAAATGGAAAGACTTAGAAAAAATTATATCAAGTGAAGTAAGCCAGGCCCAAAGAAACATAGGTCCATTGGTTTCCCTTATTTGCAATATCAAGCAGAAAAGGTCAGATAAGTTGATGTTAGGGAAATGAACCCTAAGATATGTACTCAAATGTTTTTTTTTTCTTTCATGTGATTGTTTCTAACAGATTTATAAGATTATTTCTTTGTTGCTTTGTATGTCCCTCCCCCACAGTATAACCCCTGCTTTCACTGTATTTGATGTCGGTATAATTTGTGGAGGGAAAGGGGAAAAACAAATCATTTAAATAGGGATACAGGTGGACCCATTGCAACAATGAGATGTACAAGTTATTATGTCAAAAACGAACTTTACAACTTTGGGGGGAGGGGGAGGGGGAAGAATTGGGTGGGGGGTTGGGGGGAGGATGGGAATGGAGGGAAGGGGAAACAAAGGAGGAGGCTACAACGCTTGATAAGAAATGTACTCATTATCTTGTCCATGTAATTGTACCCTCTCTGTACAGTATTTTCACAATAAAAAAAAAGAAAATGTGGTATGTATACACAATGGAGTTCTATGCTTCCATCAGAGAGAATGACACTGCCCAATTTATAAGGAATGGAAAGACTTTGAGGGACAGCGTCCAGGCCCAGAGTTCAGGCCCACAACCGGACCTCCCAAAAAAATAAAATTAAAAAATAAATAAATAAAATGTACCTATAAATCTACAAGTAAACCCAATGGATAGTAAAAGACAAAAAAAGTATACTTGCATACGATTAATTAAACAGGACTCTAAACATTGACACAATGAGACTATATTTTTAGGAGAGGAACACAAGGGCTCAATAGCTATGTGCATACAATCATATAAAATGATGCTTATTAAAAAGAACTCCAAGAAATGGAAACAAGGTTTTTTATAGTTTGTGCTAATTTTTTTCCCCTTTGGCTTATTCCCCCTTTTGTCTCTGTTTTTTTATTTCTGTACTCTTTCTCTTGTATATAAGTGTATCTGATTTAGGGAGGAGAAGGGAAAGCACAGAAACAGTGGGACAAAGAGTGAACTAATTTAGCAATGATAGTCACTAGACACTATGTTGGAAATGAACTGCACAATTTAGGGAACAGGAGGGTAGGGAGGGGAAAAATTGGGAGAAAATGGGGGAAGAGTTGACACTGTTAAAAAAATGTACTCATTACCTAATTTACATAACTGTAACTCCTCTGTCTTATCACCTTTACAATTTTTTTTAAAAAAGAGAAAGAAAAAAGAAGTGTGCTACCATGCTCATTAAGTTTTATTAGTAAAAGACCTTAAAAGATGGCCATTAATTTCTCTTGACTAAAAATTAAATTTGTTACAAAAGTAAAAGCCTTTAAGTGTATGGCTGCCTTACATTATTCTATATTCTCTTTTTCTTATTTTTCCAATCTGGCACAGGAAATATCTATATACTATTTCTATATACTACAGGAACAAGATATAGGGAATAAGAATTGTTATGTTAAAGAATTCAGAAAAGGAAATACAACAACATGTACAACCCAAGTTAAAAGGATATAGACAAAGCCCAGGCAGGAAAGTCAAAGAGACTCTTCTCTCCAATTTAACCAGCAAAAACCCAAAAGTGGAGTTTTGATATATATATACATACATATATATAAAATATTTAAGTAATACATTACATATAGCATTTATTTATATATATTAAAGTGAATCTGTCAGTCACTAATTGATTAAAAAGTACTAGCCCAAAAAATAAAAATGCTACCTAGAGAGCACAATATAGTCCATATTTGGGGATAATAGCAAATAATAGTCCCAGATACTAGGAAGGTTGAGGCAGGAGAATTTGTGCCCAGGAGTTTGAGGCTACACAGGGCAACATAGTACAAAACCATCTTTTAAAAAAAAAAAAAAAAGCTACTGTAGATGACTACTTTAAATAGTTCATTCTTCATGAACTTGAAAATCAAAACTCTGCACTAAAATTTACTTTCAAAATAGATTATTAAAATATTTCTATTAAAACAAAAATTATAGAAAATAATTCTGAAATCATATATGAAACTGAATTCCAGAGAATAAACTACTCAAAGTCACCAGCTTTGAAGATACAACACATCAGGAACTCTACTAAGTTCATGATTTCATTACACTATGAAATGAGACAAATACAAAAATTTTTTTCAAGTAAGAATATGTGGAAGTAGAAAGGTATAGAAGCAGAAACTCAGCTGCCAAAAGCATAGCAGATGAACATCTCTAAAAGTTAGCTGTTCTCTCACCCTATCATGCACAGTAACATTTTCATAATAGTTTGATTATATAATTAAACTTTATAGTCATATTTCAATTACAACCTTGATTTTTATAAAATAACTAACAAATAGTAGTTTAAAACTTTATTATTATTGTATTACTATGAATTTAAGAATGTTAATATAGAAAGAATGTTAATATATGTTCAATTCCTTACCTGATGTCTGATTTCTAAGGAACTTCAACTATCTTGAGTAATAAATAAACTGGGTAAGATAATCTCCTGAGCTTAAAAATACTTTACATTTTAAAAAGGCTAAATATGCTCTTTTATTTGAGAAATATATACCTTAATATGGAAACAATAATACAAATTACATCTTTTCATTCTATATTCTATTCAAACTTTACCATTTAAGTTTTAAAATATTTCCCTAGCCAGGCACCAGTGTCTCATGCCTGTAATCCTAGCTACTCAGGAAGCTGAGATCTGAGGATCACAGTTCAAAGCCAGACCAGGCAGGAAAGTTTGTGAGACTCTCATCTCCAATTAACCACCAGAAAACCAGAAGTGGAGCTGTGGCTCAAGTGGTAGAGTGCTCACCTTGAGCTGAAGAGCTCCCAGGCCCAGAGTTCAAGCCTCATGACCAACCCCTCCCCTCACCCAAAAAAAGGAATTTCCCAGAGACATTTAAAATGGGGGGAGGGAGGGGAGATGGGAAGGGATAGGAAAGGGAAACAGAGGCGGAGGCAACAATGCTTGATAAGAACTGTACTCATTATCTTGCCCATGTAATTGTAACTCCTCTGTAAGGTATTTTCACAATAAAAAAATACCTTATTACATATTTCCAATTGTTTTATGTATAGATATATTTTAAATGCCTTTATAAGATATATAATATGGAATTTAAGAAAAACATTTTCCCCAAATCTCATTATTTAAATGACTTTCGCAAACAAACCTAGTATATCTCATACAGTTGTCCTTTCTTTTTTATTTTTGATTTGTACCTTTCAGCAGTAATTTGTAGCTTGTAATTTGTTTATCAGAAATTTGGAAATTCCATTGCTTGGTATGAAAATCAACTATGGAATAAGAATATCTTTTTGAACAGATATAAAGTTGCCACTAATTACACTTTAAATTTAACTAGCTAATTTGTTCATGTATCACATTAACAGACTAGATGTATCATTGGGCCATGATTATTGAAAAGTGGAGTGCCATCCACTGGGGAGAAGTTCTTGATATGTATATGATGTGAGTTTCTGATATGAGATTGTTAGTATGAGTCTATATTCTATTTCAATAAGCCAAAGATTTTTCTTTAATCTTTAATATGCTACTTCAAGCATATCGCTCAAATCTATCATTGCAGAAAAGTATAAACCTTTAATATGATGACAATGGCTTAATTTTTAGATATCAGAGTCCCCTACTGTATTTGGACCTGGTCTTGAGCTTCCCCAGATCTTTAGTTCTGAAAATGGTACAAATACTAATGAGAAAAGTTAAGTTTGTTTCTTTGTTTTTTTAATCATAAAACAAAGCCAAGTAAGAAAGGAAGAATATAATGCAAAGCATAGCCTGTTATAGATATGCTTCAGAACTTTGTTATGCTGATAATAACAACAGCAATGGTAAAGATAACATTCAGTAAGAATTACTTAATGCCACAAGTTAAGAAACTTTTCCATGATTACAAGCTTGGTAGAAGAGCTACAATTTGAAATGAGGTCTGACATCAAAGCCTATTGTCTTAATCACTATAGTTTTAGCACCTTTTTTCTCTAATTCCTGGTCGATAAATATCTACCTCTGTCAATAAATATCTACCTATCTATTTATTTAGTTATTTTTCTTTCCTTTTTTTTTTTTGCCAATGCTAGGGTTTGTGCTAAGAGCTTTGCAATTGCTTGGTTAGTTTCCTTGGCTGGTGCTCTACTACTTTAGCCATATTTTCAACTCTGCTTTTTGCTAGTTATTTTTGACATGAAGTCACACAGACTTTTGCCTCAGCTAAATTTGAGCCACAATCCTCCATCTCAGACTCCTAAGTCACTAGGTATGTATAACTGATGTCTCAATCTAATAAACATTTATTGAATACCTGCTATATAACTGCTACTCTCCAGGTATTCTAAATATATAAATTACGATAATTACTAAAGCACTAATCTCTCAATCCAAATAAAGACAAAAAGTGCATATTTTATTTTGAAAGCTTCCAAAGGTCTTTCTTTCAACAATGTTTTAAATGAAAATCTGTTAAATGTGATATGCTGAAGAGATAAAATAAAAAAGATATGATTCTTCCCTCAAGTCCAAAACAATATGATTTAGTATTAAAGATTCTTACAGTTTTAACAAAAGATAATTCTGCTATTGGTTATTATTTCCTTCAAGAACTTCTAAAACTTACATATTACTCATTAAATTTTTGTAAGACAATGTTTCTATTACCAAAATGCTCATTTACCATAACATATATATAAGCATATAAATAAGGTGAAAATATGAAAAGTTGAGGGTATTTGCCATTAGCTTACATTTTCTATGACAAATGTCCACTCTTTGTCTTCAAATTCCTCTGCATGCGGATCCTGTAACAACAGCAAAACATGAAATTGAAATAAATGTTAATACAGTCAATTCCATTAATAAAATGCAAATAATCTTACATTTTAGCTTTTACTTTTTTAAAAAGGGAGGGACAAAATAGCTTTCTTCTTGGATACTTCCATAATTTTTCTAAATTTAAATTAATTATATTAAGAAATTCTCAGCAGGACTCAGTGACTTACACCTAAAATCCTATATATTCAAGAAGGTGAGTAGAGCAGTAGAGCTCCTGCCTAGCAAGGACAAGGCTCTGGGTTCAAACCCTTGTACCACTAAAAAAATGAAATTCTCTATTTTACTTTTATCTGACTGGAGAAAGATAACCTAGTTAATGAACTATTTTAAAAAGTATTTTATTATTTTTTAAAAAGTGGTCATATAAAACTGTCCTCACTTTTATACCTGTATATATTTAGAACTAAATGTATCATTTCAAATACAGTATTTTTCAATGAAATTATATAACCACCTGGAATTTCTATGTACTGCTAAGCATTTCACAATCTAGACAAAATGACAAGTCAACATGGGCTTTCAATACCCTTTTCTCCCTCTCCTCCATTAAGGAAATGCATGACACTGCAGAAAAGGTTATAATCTTCAATATAACCTTTAAATAAAAGAGGAGGAAGAAGGGAAGTAGCAAGAAGAGGTGGCAGAGGAGGAAGAAGATGAAGATGAGGAGTAGGAAGAAGAGGATGAGAATTCATTTGCAGGTATTTACTTGTCAAATATATTATTATATACAAAACTGTAGAGGGATTCTACAGATTCAAACATAATTGTTTTTGCTTTCACACACACACACACACACACACACACACACACACACACACACACACACACACAAACTCTATTTAGATATTGTATTTATTTAAATCCATGGCCAATGAAAGAAATAGCTTTGCCAGAAGTGTTTTTTAAAAACATAATACATCTTGCAGGAATTAACAGACAAAACTCTCACAAGAGAATCCTCTGGATTACCTAAATTACATAAGATTTCCACTGATATTTGAGTATGTAGAGTCATTTTAAATATGCATTCAATTTCATGCACTAAGGATAGGACAGGTTAAAGATAGGGAGAGAATTCAATAGAGCAAGCTTTTGGCTCAATATTCTATTCTAAGATTAAACTAACACAGATGGGAAGGGTCTTAGGTCTCATATGCTTCTCACAGGGAAGCATCTTATATAATTGATTCTACTTTAGTCTATTACTAATTTTCTGTTTCTATGGCCACAGTTAAGTTATTCCAAGGTTATTATTTGAACTAAAAGTGGCTATAGTAGTCTCTCACTTAATCTGCTTTTCCATTTAATCTCATAGACAGCTCAATATTTCCAAACCACAGTTTTGATAATATTGACACAACTTGTGATGATGTTGGTATAACTTAGATTTCCTTAATGCAGCATAAACACTATGAGATAAATCCCAAATTCCTTAGTTCTTTATTTCCATTACTTTTTTACTATAGTAACATGGTAACTGGCTCACATAGTCTGAGCTGTATTTTTATGAGTAAATTCACTCAGATAAGACAAAAATCTGTGAAAAGAATTGCTTTGGTAATTGTGGGCAGGAGAATGATAGGGCAGGGTAGAATAGAAAAATAGTTTCCCTAGCTGGCTTTGTCTGACTTTTTTATGATGCATTCAGAGCATAAACAATGATTCTTTAGCAACTAATAAAATGTAATACAATGCTGGGGAAAGACATCCTACTGTCCTCTAGGTCATCCTTTTGTTTTGGGGACAATAAAGCTCTAAGCACAACTAGTATCAAATTAATAATAAGGTGAAAATATTTACTGAGCACTCACTATGTCCCAGTTATTCTGCTAAATGATTTATGCCCACTTAATGACACAGAAAACAGAAACCAAAAGAACACAACTAAATGTTAAAAGGTATGCTGCAAATTGACTGTGGCAGCATACATTTATTAGCTAGGCAGGGGCAGGATTTCAAGGTCAAGAATGGCCCAGAGAATGTTAGCAAGACCCTATCTCAAAAAAAACAACAACAAATGACAGCAAGTGAGGGCACAGATTAAGTAGTAGTTCAAATGCAAAACCCTGAGTCCAATCCCATGAATGACAAAGGAGGGAAAAAAGAAAAGAAAAATGGCTGTGTTGCACTTTTATGTCTTTTACCTAGTTTGCACATTCAGTTTAATCTGTGTCATTAGGATCAAGAAAAGTACCTGACAACATAACAGGATTCCAAGAGTATTTACAAATGGCTTAATCGGCAAATGTTGAACAGTAACATTAAAGCAAATGAAACATTAAAAAAAAAAAAAACCTAAAAAATTTACCCCTAAAAAAAAAATTTCACTAATGAACAATTCCAATGGATCCAAGAAACATCTGATAGGGCAAAGTCAGGAAGAAGATATGAAAGTAGTAGTAATAATGTTCATTCTCAAGGTACTTAAAAAATTGTACCTTAAAAAAAATTGCATCTTTACATAATCAAATATTTATACTACTGACCAGACAAAAACACTCTTAATGAGAATGGCTTCTTGCTGGAATCAATTAAGTCTTCTTTATTTACTACTCACCCTCTATGGTCTCCTTTATTACTACTGTACTAAAAGAAGAATCAAAATGGCTTAACAGCTATTTTTTTTCTTCTCAAAATCCAAAAGCATTTAAAAAACTTTACTAGAAACAATTATTTTCAATAAAATTTAGACTTCAGATAGAAGCATATAAGAAATTAAGTTCTACCCAGGCATCGGTAGCTCATGCCTGTAATCCTAGCTACTCAGGAGGCTGAGATCTGAGGATCACTGTTCAAAGCCAGCCGGGGCAGGAAAGTCTGTGAGACTCTTAGCTCCAATAAACCACTCAAAAACTGGAAGAGGCGCTGTGGCTCAAGTGGTAGAGCACTCGCCTTGAGCTGAAGAGCGCAGGGACAGCGCCCAAGCCCAGAGTTCAAGCCTCATGACCGACAAAAAAAAAAAAAAAAAAAGAAAGAAACTAAGTTCTACTTAAGTCATAGAAAAATGAAATACAGTGAGTGATAGCTTTCTTCAAAAGCACTGTTCTGAGTTTACCTCTGTGAATGCTCCAATAAAGACAAGGAATCCAAGCAGCCCTTTGCAAACTTCAAGATTAAGCAAATTGTGAAACTTAGTATAAGGAAGAGGGAAATATAAAGAATTTTTTCATTTGAAAAACTGTTAAACAATGGGATCCAAAAAATTACGATGAAATAATGAAGTTGTTTCATTTTTCTGTGTTACTTTTCTGCTTTTCTAGTAAAATTCTGGGGATATGAGCGAGTCCGGAAATAAAAAGCATCAGTTGAAAATTCCCATGTAAATATTGAAAATAATCTCAATGTTTCCCAATAGTATAACTGAGAAGAAATCTTTATTATCATAAGCTAGAAAGTGTTTGTTGTTTTCCTAACATTCAAAGGCATAAATGTTCACTGATAAGGATATGCTGAACATTCTCATCTATACTCAAAAACTATATACCTTTAATCCTATACAAGCTGCACATTTCAATAGTCACTTCCAACTATGAATGACTCAGGCAGTGCATATCCTTTCCCCAAACACATGGCTATCAGCTGTGTTTCAGTTCCATGCTAATCCCTTGTTCGCTTGTCATCATTTCCTTTGAAAGTTATATAACCATATCCATTCATTTGTTTTGCCAGTATGAACAACACACTAAGTCAAAATACTCAAGAGATTACTTAAATGCCTTCCTTGAAGAATATCAGAGATCTTGCTATTGTAGTTGACATTTATAAGTTGTTACATGATGTAGACAGTATAGAGGAAAGAACATGGCAAATTCAGGGCATTTCGGCGAGTTACCATCCTTTCTAGTCTCATCTTCCTTTTCCATAAAATAAGAATAACTACAGAACCTTATGGATGCTATGAGAACTAAATGAACTAATGAACTAGAGACTGAAATTACTGCTTTTAATTATGAAGCTTTTGTATCATTCCAATAGGAGAATTATAGACAAGACAGGTATAATAATAGGCTTTTAGGACAACTGGTAAACTAACAATAAAGTGGTTCTGACCAACCTGAAGACAAAAAGAATATACTGTCTCCTCCCTTATTTCTCCCTAAGCAAATCAGAGAGAGAGAGAGGGAGAAGAGTGAGAGAGAGAGAGAAGTATATGTGTAACATATACAACAAGATAATCAAGCTACATTTTAATGTCAATTATATAATATAAAAACTAACAAATATGCATACTGTATTAAGACTCTTAGATAAGAGTATCTATGAAACACAGAATGTTTAAAAATACTATTCCATCTATGTGCTACTACATTAGCATTTACCACGCTGTTTTGTTCTTTTGCTCTCTGTAATACTTCCTGAATAAATGTATGTGTTATGGTTTGAATATAAAATATATCCACAGGCTAGTTCCCCAGCTGGTTGTGGTATTTTGGGAGGTGGTATTTTAGGAAGTCCCTACCTCCTAAAGTTGTAACCACCCTGGAGGAAGAAGGTTACTAGGTGTGTGCCTCTGAAGCACATAACTTGTCCTGGGGTTATTCCTTTGTCTGTCTGTCTGTCTGTCTGTCTGTCTGTCTCTCTCTCTCTCTCTCTCTCTCTTTGCTTCTTAGTTGCCATGAGGTGAGCAGTTCCACTCCAGTATTGCCTCTCTACCAAGATAGGCTGCCTTACCCCAGGCCTGTGATGGAGGCAAGCAACCATGGACTGAGACTTCTGAAACTGAGAGCCAAAATAAATCTTTAAGATGTTTCTCTTAGGTATTTTCCACAGAGATGAAAAAAATCTAACACCAAATGAATTAATATACTGGCTTACAAAATCAAAATCACTTTTCCATACAGCAACTTCACTCTCTAAGCTATAATTTTACATTGCTCTAAATATTTGGTGGACTTTTCCAAACTTTACATTACCAAATTATGTTTAATGTGATGCTCTACTTCCTCTTGTCTACTGTAAAAGTAACTTCAGTATATTTTGAATCATGTAAAAAAGAAACATTGTTTTCTAATTCTCTACCTAAAATGCTAAAACCAAGATATTGTTTCTCTCCCATCCTGACTTTGGGAGCTGGAAAAGAATGTGTTAGGAAAGCAAATACTCTAGGGCTTAATTATAAGATGTGCTAAGACTATTTGATAATATATCAAATAATATGTACGACTTCCAAGAAAAAAAATCCCATATAAAACAAGCAGAAAGGCATAAGAACAGTTATATTTTTAAATCTGCATTTCAAATTTACAACCAGTATTTTACTTTTAAGTTATAACATTTATGAACATCAACAAATTTGCCAAATAACAATTTTTTTATTTTTTATTGAGAATATACTGTACAGAGGGGTTACAATTACATGGGCAAGATAGTGAGTACATTTCTTATCAAGCATTGTAGCCTCCTCCTCTGTTTGTCCCAGTCTCCCCCCTCCCGCCCCACACCCAATCCTCCCCCCCCAAATAGCAATTTTTTTTAAATCTTATTACATTTAGTAAAGTAGTCATTCGCAAATTACTAAAGTAGTTACATGCAAATTATTAAACAAGGCTAGCAAATGAGGGACAGAAAGAAAAATTCTACAAACTTCAGTTTTCCACAGGAAAAGTATGTTAACATTTTCTGTGCACAGACTATGACAGAGGTATCTCAGTTGACCTTAGATGTTAACAACTTAAAGTAATCCCAGATAATTCAGACTGTAAACCATAACATAATGTAATTCCTTTGCAATGTTATAAATTGCTTTATCCCTACAAAATAACGTGCATTAGATACCATACTGAATACCAATGTGTTGAAATTTTATTTAAAATCATGAATATATAATAAATCCATAAAAAAAATAGTAAGAAAAAAATAGTACTGACCTTAAAAAGTGTTACAGTGATTTCAATGTTTTCAGGAACAGGCCAAACAACAACACCACGGTATGGATTTTTTATTCCAGGTTGCCAGCTATGAGCCTACCACAATAAAAATGATAGCTTAAATTATTAAGTACAGGAAATGCAATGTTAATAATTAACAAAAGTATATGATCTTAGCTACCCATTAAATCTATAGTCTTCCTGAAACAAAAATTAGCTCAATAAAACTTTCTAAGCTCCTGCCATGACAGTTGTAACACATGAAAGCTATAGATGGCTACAGCTTTAGATTACTATGTAATGATTACTAATCCTAATACAAGCCTTTATCCCACCACCACACCACACACAACCAACAAAAATATATGTGAAACTGAGATATCACATATTTTTAAAAATAACTATTTCTGATTAGGAAGCTATTTTTTCATTATGGAAAAATTTTAAACCATTTTTTACTAAAAACTTCAATATTCATTTTTATTTGCTTTTTGAGAGTTGTGGTTTTGTTATTGTTGCATTTGATTTGTTTTTGCAATAGTCTCCCTATATAGTCAGAAACTTGCAATGGAACTGACCTGAAACTCAATATGACCTAAATGTGAAACTCCTGCCTCTGCCTCATCAGTGCTGAAATTACAGGCACGCATCATCACACCCAACTAAATTCATTTTTTAAAAGAAAACACTAGGTCTGGGAAGGTGGCTCAGTGGTAGAGTGCTTGCCTTGCATGCATGAGGCCCTGGGTTCAATTCCTCAGGACCACATAAGCAGAAAAAGCGGAAGTGGCACTGTGGCTCAAGTGGTAAAGCACTACTAGCCTTGAGCTGAAGAGCTGAGGGTCAGCGCCCAGGCTCAGAGTTCAGGCCCCATGACCAACAAAAAAAAAAAGATCTTAGAAAAGAAAAAGAAAACACTAGCCAAATACATGATATGCTCATAGCCCCCAGCTACTTGGGAGTCTATCTGAGGGAAGATGATTACTTATAAGACCTGGGTCTCAAACAAAAAACAGTAACATAAATAAATAAATAAATAAATGGAAGACAGGGAAGTGAAATAAAGAAAGGAAGGAAGAAGAAAAGAAAGGAGGGAGGGAGGAACTAATTGTGCACTTTGAGTTTAATTTTACCTTATGAAATTCCTCTTACGTGTACTATTTGGGCAAGTAAAGAATAGCAGTTTTTTTCTGGTGATATTTTTAATATTTCTCATTTTGGATATTCTTTTTCCTTATAAAGGATCTTGATTACCAAGATTTCCTAAGGAACCTCCAACTAATCTAAACATTGAGAATTATCACCAAGGATATTCCTTAGTAGCTTTTCTAATCAAAACTGGGCTGATAGAAGATAGTATATCAGGCATCCCAACTAAATCTTCATGTTTATGTCCTATAAGACTGTCCATGGATATATTACGGTGATAATAAAAGTGAACACAGAATACTTCCTGTAAGTACAAGAATACTACAAATTAGCTACTATTCATCCATTCGCTCATTGCCAAGCATTGTGCTAGACAATTGTGGAAAGCATTCTGCCTTAATGGAGTACATAGTGTAAGTAGGAAGAGACAAACAAAATAAGTAAAATATATAATTATGTTAGGTATAAATTAAAATGTTATGGAAAAATAGAGAAAGGATGGGGGGAATGTAGAAAAATTAGTTTCTAGGGGCTGAGAAGGTGGCTCAGTGGTAGAGCGCTTGCCTTGCATGCTTAAGGCCCTGGGTTCAATTCCTCAGCACCACACAAGCAAAAAGAAAAAAGCTGGAAGTGGTGCTGTGGCTCAATGGTAGAGTGCTAGCCTTGAGCTGAAGAGCTGAGGGACAGCGCCCAGGCCCAGAGTTCAGGCCCCACAACCAGACCCAAAAAAAATTAGTTTCTACATATTATTTTTCAAAAAGGTAGTCAGAAAAGGCTTCATTGATAATAATTTTTTAGAATTTTCTAAAGAGAAGAAACAGCAATTGGTGCTGATATATTTAGATAGCAAATAAGAATAATAGAATTGGATAGGTGAAAAGAAGAATAGTAGGAGATGAGGCCAAGAAAAATAATGATAGGCCTAGTCATATACAGTCCTGGTAGGCAGTTGCAAAGATACTGGTTTTTATTTTGCAAGAGACAAAGAACTCACTGAAAGTTTTATAGGAATGATGATCTAAACTATGTTTCTACAGGTTAAAGTGTTACAGAATAGGTTCCAGATGTAAGAACTACAATCCAGGGTAGAGTTGATAGTGATATGGCCTGGGGTGATAGAAAAGTGGTACAGAATGGTCAAATTTTGTGGCTATTTTTACATTTTGTAGGTGGAGTCAGTCAAAAAAAATTTTTTTAATGAGCAAGTAGCCAAGGCTGACTCTAAAGCTTTTGCCCTAGCAACTAGAAGAAATTTACATGCCTGTAGGAGTGATAAGTTCAAAGAATTAGTACAAGTGCTCAGTTTTGCACACATTAAGTTTTAGTTGCCTATGTAGATATACAAGATAGATATGGGCATAAATTATGAATTTGGGGGATTATCACAAAGATGTGATACTTACACACTAAGAATGGATGTAATCCCAAGAAAGTGAGAACAGGTAGAGAACAAAGAGGTCCAAACACTGAGGCTTAGTGTGCAACATGAAATAGTGGAGGAAAAGAATCAGCAAAGGCATGTCAGGTGATGTAGAAGACATACCAACAGCATGTAGTTTTCTGGAAGTGTAGCAAGAAAAATGTTTTAAAGGGAATAATCATCCGCCATTAATAATTACACAAGTTTCAATGAAGTAGTTTAAGCACAAGCTTCATTAGAATGGATTTATGAAAGGGTAAGAGGAGATAATAAAGTATATTCAATCCCTCTGCACTGTTTTTACTGAAAAGGAAATAGTTACTGATAAATGTGGAAAATAGTACCCAAAAAGATTTTTTTAAGAAGGAAAACAAATACTCTTGTGGTAAAAGATAATATCAAGTTGAGAGGGAAAAAATAATAATGCAGAAAAAGGAGAATTACAGTACTGAACAATATACAATGAGAACTCAGAAGCACGTTCCATTATAACACCAGAGTACAAGAGTATATAGATATACATCAGCAAACAGATTTTATGAATGAGTTAATTGCACACTAACTTGCCCAAGACTATATAAATAGGCAAATATAGAACATAGGACATGAAAATGAGAAGGAATCAAGATTACAGAAATTTAGACTCATGAAAATTAGTTTAAATGCCAGCAAATGGTAGAGGTTTAACAAAATATCCAACTCATAGATTATCAATAATTCATTCTCTATTTTCTCTCCATTTTCCTCAATTATGAAGTTTCAAGACACCACAAGAAACACCACAAGAGACTTGGTATATTATACCCAAAAGTAAATAACTAAATTTTGCTGATTAAAACTATCTCCCGAGATTTCTGTTTCCCTATTTCCATGCTTGTTAGCCTTAGAATACTATACAAAATAATCTCGTTTTTGAAATACACATTTCTGCCCACCACCTTAACTATCCTTAATCAAAACTCTAATCAATGAAAGGGATGATATTGATCAAGATGCACTGTACTAATAAACTGAATGTTAAAATCCATTTGTACAAATAAAGATAATAAAAAATAAAGAAAAATAAAAAAGATACATTTGTATTCACAAACTGATGTTGAATTGAAACCCCTGTGTACAACTAAAGATTAAAAAATAAAATTAAAAATTAAAAAAATCCCTCCAATCTATATAGATGTGAAAACTTATGATCACATAGTGATGTTAAATAAAGCTATTCATCTAGTCTCTTCAAATCTCCCATAATTATGTTTTCATAGCCTCCCCACATAATAACAACTTAGAGATTCACTGACTCTCTTTCATTAGCCACAGCAGAGAGGATAGAGTATGTGTGTAAAAGTCTCAATGAAAAAAAAAAAAAATGAAGAATTTCAGACATGAAAATATCCTTTGGAAATCTAATCCAGCCCAGATAAAGAAACTGAAGCAAGTAAAGAAAAAATGTCTTATCTGAAGTAATAGTAGTAATCAATAGGAGAACCTCCAACTTCATTATTCAGATGAAGTTCTTCAGTCAACCTATATACTCTCTGATTCACTACAGTCAAGTAAACAGCCTTCACCTTAAAAAGTTAACATTTCTGTGTATGACACCAGGGGTCTAAGTGGAAATTTTCCAACAAATGGGTAGATCCAAGAGATAGTAGTTTCAGATACTTTCCTCAGGAACTCTAATGTCTAATCTAAATTACTTCTTTAAATTTCAGTCTTGGAGAAGTTCAATTAAGTTAGAGCTTTGGCTTTCTGGTTATTCCTTTCATACCTGTAAAATCTGGCTTAGTTAAGATACTGTAACAGTATTAATTAGTCAAAGTAGAGTAGCTGACAATGAATAGTTATCATTATCTAACTATTATATACTAGAAAAGAAAATAGAAAGACCAGTAAATGGGTTTTTTTTGGTTTTTTTTTTTTTTTGTCGGTCATGGGGCCTGAACTCTGGGTCTGGGCGCTGACCCTCAGCTCTTCAGCTCAAGGCTAGTAGTGCTTTACCACTTGAGCCACAGTGCCACCTCCGGCTTTTTCTGTTTATGTGGTGCTGAGGAATCGAACCCAGGGCCTCATGCTTGCAAGGCATGCACTCTACCGCTGAGCTACCTTCCCAGCGCTACCAGTAAATGTTACTGGAGAAATCAAGGACATAAAAAAGGAGTCCTAAACTAGAATAATCTAGCTTTTTCAATCTAGACTGACAGAATAGAATAGAATAGAATAACACAGGTAAATTAAAAATAGCTCTCATAAGAAACATCCAGTTGAGCAGCTCCCCGCCGCCCAGCGCACGGCGGGCTGGCATCGGGCCCGGGGAAAGCGGAGCAGGTCTGAGTGTCGCAGCAAAGCACCTTCCCAGAATCGGGAGGAGGAGCCAGCAAGGATAGGCCCAGGAATAATGGCGTCCAAAGAGGAACAAGCAACGAAAAACCTTGATGTGGAAAATACTCACCAGGAAAATGAAAACAAGGAAGAATAGGAGCAAGTTGCTACTAAAAAGGAGCCCTTGGCTCAGCCTTCAGAAGCCGGGGTTCCTAGAGGGAATGCAGGCGATTCCGTGTTAGGCAGCCCGTCCTGCACTATAGATGGGATCTGATGCATAGGCTTGGAGAGCCCCAGGCATGGATGAGAGAAGAGAACATGGAAAGGTTTGGGGAGGAGGTGAGACAGCTCATGGAAAAGCTGAGGGAGAAGCAGTTGAGCCATAGTCTGCGGGCAGTTAGCACCGAACCCCCCACCATGACCACCATGATGAGTTTTGCCTTATGCCCTAAATCCTGAATCCTGATGTGTTCCCTCAAGTTAATTGCGAGAGACCTCTGCTTCCTAAAACTACATGTTTGTGATGTACTCTTGTAAATCTTTTTATGTTCCTTGTGGATCTCCTATTACCAGCTTCTAATTGAATGTTGTGTAAGAATTTTGTTAGCAGGAGAATTTATCTATTGCATGGAAAGCTGCTCATTATATAGTGTGAAGTTAATAAAGCAATTTTAAAAAGCAAAAAAAAAAAAAACATCCAATTGTTCTAACCAAAGGAAACAGTAAGTCAGCTTCTTAAGGAATTGATACAAAAAAAAAAAAAAGCAAACCAATAGTCAATATCAACACTATGAGAAATTTGATCAGTTTTCAGAGTCCCTGATCAGTTTTCATACAGAGTAATTAAAAAGATTTCCCTAAGCCGGCGCTTGTGGCTCACGCCTATAATCCTAGCTATTTAGGAGGCTGAGATCTGAGGACCCTGGTTCAAAGCCAGACTAGGCAAGAAAGGCCGTGAAACTCTCATCTCCAATAAACCACCAGAAAACCCTAAGCGGCGCTACTGTAGCTCAAGGGGTAGAGTGCTAGCCTTGAGCTGAAGAGTTGAGGGACAGCGCTCAGGCCCAGAGTTCAAGCCCCACGACTAACAACAACAAAAAAAAATTTCCCTAGAAAAGAACCACACACAGAAACACATACACAGTTATTTACTACCTTAGAATAGTTTGAAAAGGTTATTTAATAATCTAATGATTATACTTAACATATTTATAATTTGGTCAACATCCTAAGAATTAGGATGTATTATCCACATCCCTCTATATAGTTTTTATATAGATCTTCTGACAACTACAGAGGCAGGCTTAGGAAAAAACTCAATATTCCCCAATTTATGGTACTAACTCTATAAAACGCCTGTTTTCTAATTATTTCATGTAATACCTTAAAAGACTGGTTCTTAGTTAAGTCTAGTATGAAGCAAAATAAAAAATAAGCACTAAATTTTTACTTTCCATAGTACCATTTAAACAAAACAAATTTTTGTAAAGAAAATTGTTTTCCATTTGGAATTTTCCCATCTCTGCAAATTTTAATTTAGAAAACAGGACTTAACAGAAAGTATGTTGTCATAATTTTTCAATTCTATTAGAATTACCATGCTTCTTTACATCACATTATTATATTGAAAATAATTTAAGTATATTACAAATCAATCGCAGCCTTGCAAAGTTGTTGCTATAAATCATATGACTTAAAGAGGAGGGGAAGCTAAATATTGTATTGTTTACCCATAGTAATTTTTTTCATAGATAAACATACTATGTATAAGTGCTAATAAGTGTAACATATTGTCAATTTTCATAAGCTTTGTAAAATGCTCTTATATTTCTAGAAAAAGACCAATAAGCCAGGCACCAGTAATCCTAGCTACTCAGGAGGCTGAGGATCACGGTTCAAAGCTAGCCTGGGCGGGAAAGTCCACGAGACTCTTATCTCCAATTAACCACCCGAAAACTGGCAATGGCATGTGGCTCTAGTGGTAGAGTGCTTATCTTGAGATGAAGAGCTCAGGAACAGCACACACAACCCACAAAATTAAAAAAGCACAATAATTCTGAAGTTTAGTCATCCTTCAGTATCTGTGAGGGACTGGATTCCAGGACTTTCTGGATACCAATACCAAAACCTGCACATGCTCAAATTGTTTATGTAAAAATAGTCTAGTATTTGCATATAACCTTTGTATATAACCTAAATACTATGGAACGAGTTGTTAATTGTATACTTAGGGAATAATGACAAGGAAAAAAATCTACATATCAGTATAGTCACAATTTTTTCCTCAAATATTTTCAACCAATAGTTTGTTTAATCCACAGATGTGGATGCATAAGGCAAGCTGTATGCAGAAAGACGCTGAAATATTAATAGAATTACAACTGGAAAATGAATTTAACCAGAAGTAATTTCCTTGTGGAACCCGTAATTTCCTTGTGGAACCCAGAAATAATAACAACAACTTTAAAAGGAGGGCTGATAGAAAAAAATAATGAGCAAGAAGATAGTGATAGGAATTAATATATGTGTATGTTCATGAAAGTAGCATTAATAAGCCCTACTAAACAATGTAAAATAAAGGACGATATGAAAAAAGTAATAGAAGCAGTGAATTTGATCAAAGTAATTATGTACATTATGGAAAATGCCACAATAAAACTCTTTTGCACAATTAATATAATTAAATGAAAGTGAAAAAAGTAAGTAATTTCTCCTAGAAAGTATTTAATTCTGAGAAAAATCAACCTGTAGCCTCATATATTTATATTTATATTTGGATTCAAACAAAATTGAATACTCTATGAAAGAGAATCTACACCAATCAGAAAAGTTATCTGAATGGCTTGTAAAAACACAATTAAGTAACAAATTATATTTAACATTAAAAAGAGGTACTATAATTGATGTACTATTTGAAATATTTCATTACATTTCCTAATTTTCTTCTTATTTTTTTTTGTTTTTCCTGGTCCTAGGGCTTGAACTTGGGGCCTGGGAGCTGTCCCTGAGGTTTTTTTTGTTTGTTTGTTTGTTTTTCTCAAGGCAAGCGCTCTACTACTTGAGCTACAGTGCCACTTCTAGCGTTTTTAAGTAGTTTATTGGAGATAAGAGTCTCACACTATTTCTTGTCTGGGCTGGCTTCAAACCATAATCCTAAAAAACTTTAGAATTATTGTACTTTTTCTAGAAACATAAAATGTGTTTTATTTAAAAAGCTTATGAATATAGTTTTAGGGAATAATGACAAGGAAAAAAATCTACATATCAGTATAGTATAGTATACACACAGTATAGTATATACAATTTTTTCCTCAAATATTTTCAACCAATCGTTTGTTTAATACACAGATATGGATGCATAGGGCAAACTGTATGCAGAAAGACGCTGAAATATTAAGAGAATTACAACCGGAAAATGAATGTAGATATTGTAGCTGAGTAGCTAGGATTGCAAGTGTGAGCCACCAGTGCCCAGTTCCTAATTTTCTTATTATTATCTAATCAAAAGGGGAGAAAATGGTTTCCATTGGTAGCTAATCACATTCAGAGTTCATTCTAAAGTCTATAGGTATGTCATATAGTTATCTATTATACACAGTCAATAACTTTATCCTGGGTCATTTTCCACAAAAGCTTAAGGCTACATCAGCAACACTGATTAGATTCTAAGTCTATTTTAAAAATTCTTTCTTATGTAAATGGATAAGTATTCAATTATAATGCCCCACTATAAATGGATAAGTATTCAATTATAATGCCCCACTATAAATGTATCCTTTAAAGAAAATGTTCATGATGTAAACATCTTCATTTCCTGGAAGAGGTGCTTGAAATTTCTTAAAACTTAAGAAACCTACTTTATTCCCAGAATTCCCTTCCTAGGTATATGTTAAAGTGAAATAAAAATAACTTTCCCTCAAAATATTTGAAGAATAATGTTTATACCAGCTTTGTTAACAACAGTAAAAAAGAAAAAGAAAATAAATGTTCATCAACCAGGAAACATATAATCAACTTGTATGTTCACATAATAAAATACTACTCAGCAATAAAGTAAAATCTACCCCAAAACACAAGGGCATGAATAAATCTCAAAAAAAGTATTTGATTGATCAAAATACATTGTACTTATAAACTGTACTTACAATTGACTTATGAAATTGAAATCCCTTTGTATAACTAATTTTTTTTTAATGTGCCCACTGATTCACACCTGTAATCCTTATTATTTAGGTGGCTGAGATCTGAGGACCACAGTTTAAAGCCAGGAATGTCCATGAGATGCAAATGTTCAATTAATCATCAAAAAGACAAAAGTGGAGCTGTAGTGTAAGAGATAAAGTGCTAGTCTTAAGCAGAAAAATCAAGGACAGCTCAGGCCCTAAGTTTAAGCCCAAGACAGAACACACACACACAAAATACCAAAAAATACTGAACACAAGAGATCAGACTTCATGTAGTACTACTATACAATAGGTACAATATCACTGTACTATTTTATATGAAGTTCAAAAACAGACAAAACAGAAAACAAACCAATGCTTGTCTCTGAGGGAAATGACTGAAGAACAATTGAAAAAGATGATGAAAATTATTCATATATTGGTAGAAGTAATTGGTACTTACACAAGTATATTGAATGATTAAAGCCTATAGGTTGTACAGAACAATAAAAGTAAAATAGCTCAATAAAAATACAACTTGATGCCAGGCATGATGAAATATACTTTATAATCCCAGCATTTGGGAAGCAGAGGCAGGATTGTGAGTTTGAGGCCAGCCTAGTCTGCAAAGCATGTCTGTGCCTCAAAACAAATAAAAGAACAAACTTGAAACAATGCTCTTAATTTTTAAAAAATTCAAAACAAAAAAAACCACCTTTTTTTTAATGTAATACTTGTTTTGGCAGTTTGAACTCAAGGCTTTATGCTTACTAGGCAGGTACTCTACCTCTTACGCCATAGTCCAAGTCACATCTTTTTCTTTATTTTATAAAACTCAACAACAACCAATAAATATGATTATTGTATACTGTATAATAACAACCAATAAATATACTTATGATTACTATCTCCTGTAAGATTGCTATTCAACATGTTAAAATTCTGTTTTATTTCCCACGTAAATTAAAAACTTTGAAAAATTCTTTTGCAACCCGGCAATGAATTCAGGTAACTCATCGTTCTTTAAGAATGTCCTAACTATATCCTCTTGGAATTGCAATAAGTTTGTTCTAAGCACAATTTTCTAAGTAGGACTTGTTCATATAGTATTATATTGCTCAGTGTTACTTTTTCAGTTCATTTGTGTCACTACAATAAAAATATCATAAACTAGATAGTTTACAGAGAATGGAAATTCATTTTCTCACAGTTCGGGAACCTGGAAAGCCTAAGATCAATGCGTTAGCATTTGGTGAGGGATTCTTACTGCATTTTCACACAGTTTAAAGCAGAAGAGCAATATGCAATGAACTCTTGTCATGGCACCCTTTTAAAGATATCTATTTCCATTCATGAGGAAGAAGCCCTCAAGGCCTAATCACTTCTTGAAGTTGTCACCTTTAAAGGCCCCATCTCCTAACACTATCATACTGGTAACACCTAAAATTTGAGACACATTCACTATTAAGTCCAAGAGTAAAATTCAATTATTTGACTCCCACTTTAAGAAGTACAGTTAAAAGATTTCAAGACATATCCACTTTCAGTATATTAGCTAAAAATAATAGTAATTAAAAAATAAAATTAAAAACCAAAGGCCAACTAATAGTTTAAAATATTCTATTGGGATCAGAAAAGCTTAATAATTTAGCTAAATTCAACTAAATTACTGAAATTTAAGAAATAAATTTCTGGTAAGAAATTTACAAAACACACTAACCTTAGAAGACTTTCTTCGGCTTCTTCTTGTCCAAACTACCACCAGTTTATCTGGTTGCCTGTCAAACAGGAAAATCTAAGTTAGTAAAGTTTCATTTTAGCACTTTTTAAAGGCCTAAAATGTCATTTGCTTTAAATTACATAGTAGTACTATTAAAATAAAACTCTATATTCCAATACAGTTGATGCTAAAATGAGATCTAATTTAAATGACTAATATGTCCTTCACACACATTTTTAAAAGCATGCTAATTTATTGGGACAAACCAAGCAAAATATACTAAAAGCAAAGAGGGCATAGAATGATCTATTTCAAATTCTGAAAGAAAAACCCACCAACCTAGATTACTGTATCTAGTATTGTTAACCAGAATATTGGGAAGTTTTGTTTCATAATAAACAAAAACTAAAGGAATTCATAACCACTAAGCCAGAACTATAGAATATATCTAAAAAGATTCTAAACATAGAAGAGGAAAGTAAATACAACCAAAAAAATTTAAGAATAAATTTCACTAGAAGATAAACAAATAAGGAGTGGGGAAGAATCAAACATTTAAAAACAACAATGTGGTAAGAATTACTACATATTGCTTAATAATTTTTTTATTTATTTTATTTTTTTGTTGGTCACGGGGCCTGAACTCTGGACCTGGGCGCTGTCCCTCAGCTCTTCAGCTCAAGGCTAGTGCTCTACCATTTGAGCCACAGTGCCACTACCTATGTGGTGTTGGGGAATTGAACCCAGGGCATCATGCATTCAAGGCAAGCACTCTACCACTGAGCCACCTTTCCAGCCCCAATAACTCTATTAACTGTTGATTCTCCAATCAAAAGACACACAATGGACGGTGCCAGTGGCTCATACCTATAATCCTAGCTACTCAGAAGGCTGAGATCTGAGGATCACGGTTCAAAGCCAGCCCAGGAAGGAAACTCTGTGAGAATCTTATCTCCAATAAACCACCAGAAAACAAGAAGTGGTGCTGTGGCTCAAGTGGTAGAGCACTAGCCTTGAGCTGAAGAGCTGAGGGACAGTGCTCAGGTCCAGAGTTCAAGCCCCATGGCAGACAAAAAAAAAGACACAGAATGGTAGAATGGATTAAAAACTCAATTATTGTTTCCTATTTGAATCACATTTCCTATAGGAATCACAACTCAAAGCTTAAAATGAAACAAAAGAAAATAATATTACCATCAAATAGAACCTGAGAGCAAGAAGGAATCTCTACATTCATATCTGACAAAGCAGTCTCCAAAATTAAACAGAAAAGATAAAGAAAGGCACTTCATTTTGATAAAGGGAGCAATCCATCAAGAGGATATAATTATTGTAAACATATATGCCCTAAACATTAGTACATCCCATTTTATTTTTAAAAAACTACTGAACAGGGCTGGGAAGGTGGCTCAATGATAAAATGCTTGCCTTGCATGCATGAGGCCCTGGGTTCGATGCCTCAGCACCACATAAGCAGAAAAAGGCAGAAGTGGCATTGTGGCTCAAACGGTAGAGTGCTAGCCTTGAGCTGAAGAGCTGAGAGGCAGCATCTAGGCTCAGAGTCCAGACCCCATAACCAACCAACCAACCAACCAATAAATAAATAAATAAACACTACTGGACAGAAAGCACAGATACATCCAACATAATAAAATAGTGGGTAACTTTAATAATTCACTCTCATTAATAGATAGGCTATCCAGACAAAAAAATCAACAAAGAAACTTCAGAATTAAATGACACTATAGATAAAATGGTCTTAATAGACATGTACAGAATATTCCACCAAACAGCTAATATATATATATATATATATATATATATATATATATATATATACACACACACACATGTATATATATATATATATATATATACACACACGTATATATATATATATATATATATATATATATATGTGTGTGTGTGTGTGTGTGGGTATATATATATATGGAACTTTCTCTGAAACAATGTATTTTAGGATATAAATCAACTCTTGACAAAAAACAGAAATAACTTACTATATTTTATCAAAATACAATGGAATAAAACTAGAAATCAATAGCAAAAGAAACTACCTAAAATATTCAAACATAGACACTGAACATTATATTGGTGAATGATCAGTATCATTAAAGAAGTAAATATGGACTTGAAATGAAATTCATACAACCAATTGAACACATTTTACCAGAATCTTTTGAATATAACAAAGGGAGTTCTAAGAGGAAAATTTATGTCTGTAAGTACCTAAAAGAGAATCAAAGAGGAGCCCGGTACCTCCTAATAATGTCTGTAATCCTAGATACTCACTCTGGAGGCTAAGATCAAGAAGATCTCAAGTTGAAGCCAGCGATATGAAAAGTTTGTTAGTTTTCACATGAACAAATAGCTGGACACAGTGATGGGCACAAATCATCAGTTACACAGAAGACTAAATCAGGACGTCAGTGGTTCCAAGGCCTGCTAGGCCAATCTCAACAGAAAAATCTAGGGCAGCACTGCACATATCTCATCCCAAAAAGTAGGATTGCAGTCCAAAGTCAGCCTAGGTAAAATGTGAGATGCCATTGGAAGGGTTCAGACTTTCAAACAGTGTCTTGGTTTCACTGTTATTGGTTTCTTTTTCTTTTTTTTTCTTTTTTTTTTGTCAGCCATGGGGCTTGAACTCTGGGCCTAGGCACTGTCCCTCAGCTCTTTAGCTCAAGGCAAGTGCTCTATCATTTGAGCCACATGCCACTGCCAGTTTTCTGGTGGTTTATTGGAGATGAGTCTCACAGACTTTCCTGCCCGGGCTGACTTTGAACCACAATCCTCAGATCTCAGCCTCCTGAGTAGCTAGGATTACAGGCATGAGCCACCGGAGCCCGGCTCTTTTTTTTTTTTTTTAAAGTAAAGCTATATACAGATTGTGAATTAACAAAATAAATTTCTAAATGTAAAAATGAAAAAAGAAGAAAAACCGACATTAGGCTCAAAAATAACCAGAGTAAAAAACAGCTGGAGGTAGAGTATGTCTCAAATGATAAGAGTGCTTACTTCCTGTCTAATAAACACAGAGAGCCCTCAACGCAACAAAAATCAAAGAAGATTCTGTTGTGAAGGCTCATAGCTATTAATTTTAGCTAAGACTGGGAGGATTCTGGTTCCAGGCCAGCCCAAGCAAAAGAGGTTAACAAGCTCCCTAGCTAAACAGAAAAAAATAAAAATCTGAGTATGGTGGCACATATCTGGCAGGAAGTAAAACTAAAGTCCAGATCAGACCAGGCAAAAAGGCAAAACCCTACCTCAGTAACTTGAGAAAGAACAGGAGGCATGGCTCAAGTGGTAGAACACATGCCTAGCAAGGATAAAGTCCTGAGTTCAAACTCTAGTACCAGAAAAGAAAGATTGAGGGGCTGGGGGGGGGGGGGGAAGAGGGAGGGAGAGAAAAAGAGAGAAAGAGAGGGAGATGGAGAGAGAGAGAGGAGTTCAAGGCAAGCCAGAGCAAAAAGTTAGCAAGACACTATCTCAAAAAGCAAGCTTGGGAGCACCCACACTGCCCTCTTCCCCATAATTCCACATCGAGGCATGTGGTCCCAAGCCTCCAAAGGCCTGTCGAAGCAGGTCAAGCTTCACCTGTGATTACTTCAGGCAAATGGAAATAAGGAATGATCACAGGAGAACTGGAGCTACCACACAGTGAGCATAGCATACCTACTGCTGTTAATACAGTGTCTCTACTCTTGTGTGTTCTAAACAGATAGTGACACAATATGCATTATGACATGCCCAAAGATATTAATCACAGCCAAATAATCCATAGGGAGGTTACACTATGGTGTGTAGCTAGAATCAAAGCCAACATTATGTAACGTACTAGTACCCTGAAGACATATCTTCAGGAGAAAGCTGCTTACTAAGAAGTCTCCTGATAAAACTGTCTGTTCAGGGGCTGGGAAGGTAGCTCAGTGGTAGAGTGCATGCCTTGCAAGCATGAGGCCCTGGGTTCGATTCCTCAGCACCACATAAACAGAAAAAGCCGGAAGTGGTGCTGTGGCTCCAGTGGTAGAGCACTAGCCTGGAGCTGAAGAGCTGAGGGACAGCGCCCAGACCCAGAGTTCAGGCCCCATGACCGGCAAAAAAAAAAAAAACAACTGTCTGTTCATTAGAGCTCAAATTGCAGTGTAGGAACACAAGAAATATGAAAAAAGCCAAAGCAGTAGGATGTCTTCAAAAGAACTCTCATATTCCAAACAATTTTAAATGGATGAAAAATTTGATAAAGAATTTTAAAGAAGCTGGCACAGGAGTGGCACATCTGTAGTTCTAGTTTTTCAGAAGGCTGAGATCTAGAGGACTGGTTTGGAGCCAACAGGGAAAGAAAAGTCTTCAAGACTAACTTCAATTAACCAGCAAAATGCCACTATGGAGACATGGTTCAAGTGGTGGCTGAGCAAATATGAAAGTTCTGAGTCCAAACATTGGTACTAGCCAAAAAAATAAATGATTATAAAATAGCACAATGAAATCCAGGAGAATACAGATAGTTAGGAAGATAATACAGGTTATTAATGAAAAATTATGTAAAAAGAGATTCTAAGAAGAACCAAACTCAAAAAATACAGTTGAAGGACTCAACAGATTAAAGTGGGACAAAGAATATTTGAACTTAAAAAGGACTTCTGAAATATCTTAGTCTGACAAAAACAAAACAAAACAATATGCTGCCTACAAGAAACCCATTTCACCAGTGTAAAGTGAAAGGATGGAAAATGATACTCTATTCAATTCAAAACAATATAAATAGAAGTAGCTATACTTTTATCTGACAAATAGACTTCAAGAAAAAAATGTGACTAAGGTCACTGAGTAATGGATGGAAGTGGAAGATATTAAGTGAAATAAGCCAGACATAGAGAGAAACATGATGCATATCCTCAGGTGGAAGCTAAAAAAGTTGACTAAGAGTAGAACATTAATTACTGGGGATTGGGAAGGCTTGAGGAAGGGCAGAAATGGGGAGATTGGACTTGATTAATGCATGTTGTATGCATGGGATGAAATATCACACTGCTGTTTATATGTGTGTGTATATATATGTATATATACATATATATACACACATACACACACATATATATATATATATATACACACACATATATCATTAACATATCTTAATAAAATAAGAAATAGCTAACATTGCAGCAATGCCTGAAAGTCCCATCTAAGGAGAAAGTAGATGCAGGACAATCACAGGCTTAGGTCAGCCTGAAAAATAAGCTAAAAAGCAAGCTGAGCACTAGTGTCTCACTCCTGTAATCCTAGTTGTTGGGAGGCAGAGATGAGAAAGATTAAGATTCCAGGCCAACCTAGGCGGAAAAGTTCATGACGCCCCATATCTCAACTAATAGCTGGGTGGAATGGTGCACATCTGTCATCCTGTTCTTAAAAGGAAGCCTAAAATAGGCAGGTTGTGGTCCAGGAATACACTCAGGCAATTTTTTTAAAAAGGGGCGGAGGGGGGGCAGGAGATATAGTAAATCATTCTGCTTTTCAAACACTGGGCCCTGTATTCAAACTTCAGTACTATCCCCCCTAAAAAAAAAAAAAAAAAAAAAACCCTGAAAAATCTTCAAATAAATAACCTGAGTATCTAGAAAGAAAATATAAGTGGAAAAAATGCAGTCCAATACCAGCCAAGGTGAAAAAGCATGATACCTAACCAAAAAAGGGATAGGGGTGTGGCTTAAGTGGTAGAGCACTTACTTGGTCTGAGACTCTGCAAAAAGTCAGACTAGAAATATGACTCAAGTAGTAGAGTCTTAGGTGTGAGGGAAAAAGCCAAGTGAAATCACAAGGTCCTGAGTAATGGAATGGTTAGATTTCATCAAAGCCTATTATGCATTGTGGAAATTTATACTAATTTTTATAATTATAATTATAGCCTATATTTAACTGGCCCTGTGTTCCCATGACATGCAAGGTAAGAACTATATTCCTCAATATTGGTTTTGTGTGTGTGTGCGCACATGCGTGCGCGCGCGCCAGTCCACGGGCTTTGAACTCAGGGCCCAGGAACTGTTACTAAACTTTTGTGCTCAAGGCTAGTGTTGTACCATTTTGAGCCACAGTGTCATTTTTGGCTTTTTGGTAGTTAATTAAAGACAAGAGTCTCACAAACTTTCCTGCCAGAGCTGGCATTGAACAGAGATTCTCAGATCTACTCAGCCTCCTGCATAATTAAGATTACAGATGTGAGACACAGGTGCTAAGTTATCAATACTTTTCTGTTGTTGTTTTGTTTTGTTCTTAAAAATACTTCACTATCTTCTAACTATACAACATTTAAGTATCTCATAGGCGGCATCTTCATCAAATCCCAAACATTGTTTCAAGTTCTTAATACTCATCTCACCTTATGCCCTTCTTTGGGTCCTAATCTGAGCTGATTATTCTTACTATGCTTCCAACACCTCTATTTTCAAACTCTGTATTCTCTATATAAAATTATGCATTGTTTCTATCTTTACCACTAGTCTACACTACTTTATCGAACTTATATATCTTTGTATTCCTATCAACTAATAAAAATCCAGTATAAGGTTAAAGGGCCAATAAGTATTTACTGCTGAATAGAATGAACCTTAAATTCCATCAGGAATTCTCAATTGGTTAGTAATTGATGAGGTCCAACTAAAATCAAAGCTATAAAATACATCCTCTCTGCAGCTTATTGGAACTTTGTAGGGGCCCTTATCTTGGGTATACATTAAAGCTACCTAAAAAGTTCTTTTTGTTTTTCTTATTTTATTTTTGGTGCCAATCCTGGGGCTTGAACTCAGGACCTTGAAACTGTCTCTGAGCTTCTTTTGCTCAAGGCTAGCACTCTACCACTTGAACCACAGCCTCACTTCTGGCTTTCTGGTAGTGCAATGGAGATAAGTCTCAAAGACATCCAAATCATGATTACAGGCTTATGGGTGTGAGCCAGCGGCACCTGGGTCAGCTTTTATTTTTATCTTTTTAATGATTCTGGGTTTTAAACTTAGAGCTTCATCTTATTGGGCAGGTGTTCTACTACGGAGCCATGCCTCCAGCTCTTTTTTGCACTGGTTATTTTTGAGATATGGTCTCACTTCCTGCCCACGTATAAACCTGGACAGAGAATGTATTTTTCACTTTACTATCACAGCTAGTATGACAGGTACATGTCAGCACACCTAGGTTCTTCCACAGACTTTTCTGCCCAGGCTACCCTAGAACCGCAGTCCTCTGGATCTCAGCATCCCATGTACCAATGAGACAGAAGAATGCCACTGCAGTTATTGGTTAAGAAGTCTCACATGTATGACCAAACTGAGATGTTCCTGATCTCAGTCTCCCTAGTAGATAGATAGGCCTGAATCATCAGCATCCAGCTACCAGGAAAGCTTTTTAAAAATGCTGATGCTGGTGCCAGTGGCTCACGCCAGTAATCCTAGCCACTCAGGAGGCTGAGATCTGAGGATGGCAGTTCAAAGCCAGGCCAGGCAGGAAAGTCCATGAGACTCTTATCTCCAATAAGCCACTAGAAAACCAGAAGTGGCCCTGCGGCTCAAGTTGTAGAGTACTAGACTTGAGCTGAAGAGCACAGGGACAGGGCCCAAGCCCAGAGTTCAAACCCCACAACCAATCAAAAGATAGATAGATAGATAGATAGGTAGATAGGTAGATAGGTAGATAGGCAGATAGGCAGATAGGCAGATAGGCAGATAGATAGATAGGTAGATAGGTAGATAGGTAGATAGGTAGATAGGTAGGTAGGTAGGTAGGTAGGTAGGTAGGTAGGTAGATAGATAGATAGATAGATAGATAGATAGATAGATAGATAGATAGATAGATAGATAGATAGATAGATAGATAGATAGATAGATAGATAGATACTGATGCCAGGCTGGGAAGGTGGCTCAGTGGTAGAGTGCTTGCCTTGCATGCATGAGGCCCTGGGTTCAATTCCTCAGCACCACATAAGCAGAAAAAGCCAGAAGTGGCACTCTGGCTCAAGAGGTAGAGTGCTACTAGCCTTGAGCTGAAGAGTTGAGAGACCTCACCCAGGCCCAGAGTTCAGACCCCAGACCAACAAAAACAAAAAACACAAAAACAAAAGAAACTGATGCCTACATTTCTGCCCTAGAGAAGCTCATTTAATTTGTTTGGTATACAGGGTTTTAAAAACTTCACAGATTATTTTAAAGGTGCACCCTTGGCTGAGGACTGCTGGTAAACAGGTAGTGGGCACTCCCAACACCTCCTGACTCGAAACATCAGCGAGGCATTGCCTAGGATGAGAATGAGACTGTCTCCTTCCTCTACAACATCCTCCAGAGTTACTTCAACTCTTAACCTCCTTCTAAGGGGACTCAGCACCCTTCCTCCTTCAATCCACTTAGTACTTCAGAAAAGGAGAGGTTTCTGGTGTTTTTCTTTCTTCTTTTCTTTTTTTAGCATAAAAAGGGCAGGAAATTGTATGGCAGGTATATAAACACTGTATTTGGCAATGTCCTCAGAGATAAACTTGTTTTGTGACTCTAAATCATTCATATTTTAAATGTCCCCCTAAGGACAGGGATGTAGCTCAGTGGCACAAGACCTGCATAGCATGCACAAAATCCTAGTTTGAGTCCCAAATTAGGGGGGAGAAAAAGGTCTCCTCTAAAAATAGAAACAGGTCCAACTTGATATTATGAGGATTATGAAGAGCAAAATAAAGCAGTGTGTTCTAAAATAATATATTCTTGGCAGAACAGAACTAATAACCACACAATTGGCTGGCCATAATTAATATTTTAAGCATCCGTGCTCTGCTACAAAAGAGCCATTAAATATTTACATATGTACTCGAAGGGAAAAGGGGCCACAGCAATTGTGAGAGTTTTTCCAGCTACAGAGGACCTATATTCATACAACTTTCAATCAAAATAGTCAAGAAAACCTAATAGACATCAGGTTTCAGAGAGAATTTGATAGTCATATGTTTTGTTCCCATCCCATCACTTCAAAATGGAAATCAGGTAGGCTGCCATATAATACAAAACATAATACACACACAAGTATTTACATATATTTACTAAGAATGTCTTGTAAACTGGTAAATACACACATACAATGTGTATATATAACCACACTTCATAAGAAATCTGTTTAATGGAAATTTTCAAGCCTTTTGGCTTGTTTGGGAAACAAACTCTTAAATTACTTCCATTGCCCATAAAAAGGGAACAATTTGAATACAAAAATTGCAACCTCTGTCTTAAATCTAAATTCTGGAGAATAGAAGGTAGGGAGGAGGACAGAAGACAGTAATAGAGAAAGAAAAAGAGAACTACAATGACCCAGATTATAAATTAGTTAGTTTTATCTTGTTTAATCTGCAACTAAATGTTATGCCCTCACTTTGTTACTAAATGAGGTACTGGGTAGTAAGGCAAGTTTGAAGAAAACTATTTCTAGCTTAAATTTAGACTTCTGTATACTTTTCCACTCTCAAGAATCCTAAGTGTGGGGTTGGAGATTTAGCTCAGTTCAGTCCTAGCTCTGGAAAAAAAAAAAAAAAAAGTGTGAGATAAAACTAGAAATGGCATTAAAAAAAAATCCAAAGCATTCAGCAAATAATTTACTGAATATCTGCTGTGTTGCTAAGTGCTGTATGTTGAGCAAGAAATGAGAGAAGGCAAACTCTTCCCTCTTGAAGTTAACAATCTAGGGGGAAAATGAATAGCTATCCCCTAGTCAAAGCACAATGTTGGAGAGAATAGAAAAAGACAAAAAGGCCTTAATTAGAAAATTTTTATATCTCAGGAAACATGCACTTGATTTGAATTTGTAAAAAGTGTAATTAATAATGACACATTTAATGTAAAACCCAACAAAAGGTGTGCACTTGGATTTGTAAAAAGTGTAATTAATAATGACACATTTAATATAAAATTCTACAAAAGATTAGTAATTACAGTATGACTGTTTACTAGATACTATATAAGTTAAGATTACTTTCTAAGAACATTTATAGGCATTGAACAATGCTTAAGGTTTATGTTATTTAATATAATTTTAATTTTCCCATACTATATAATAAAAAAGACATCAAGAAGAAATACCTCACAATACTGTGCATATTACTAGGAAACAAAATTTCATGTCATTTTAGAAATAAACATTTCTGTATGCAATGAATATAATACTTTATTATGGAGAAGGTATTTAAAGTATGTGGTAGGGCTGGGAAGGTGGCTCAGAGGTAGAGCGCTTGCCTTGCATGCATGAGGCCCTGGGTTCAATTCCTCAGCACCACATAAGCAAAAAGAAAAAAAGCCAGAAGTGGTGCTGTGGCTCAAGTGGTAGAGCGCTAGCCTTGAGCTGAAGAGCTGAGGGATAGTGCCCAGGCCCAGAGTTCAGGCCCCACGACCGAACCCAAAAAACAAAAAAAAAGTATGTGGTAAATTTTTAAAAATAAATACAATTTTAGTTTGGAATCGATTATGAACAATAAACCATTCATTTTTAAACATTGCACTGAATTTAAAGAGCACTTAGACAGACAAATTACTTATTTCTAAACCAAAAGAAGTAGAAGGGATGTATTCTTTGCCTTAACATAGGAAGTTTCACAAAGTGTGAACAAACATTTGAAACAGGTCCCACTTGACTCTAGCATCCTTCCCTCCTTTTTCTTGTAGCTCCTTCAATTCCTGGGCCATTCCTATGGTATTCACAAATACTTTTCAGATCACTCATTCTCCTCTGTATCACTTTCTAGAGCAAGTATCTTGGAAGGGTACTAAGAGAAAATATTGTGAAACAATTTAGTGTAGGAAGTCCCAGTTTATAAATGAGAACCCTTCAAAAATGAAATAATACGTAAGAAAGAATTCTAGACTAGGAGTTAGGTACTTGTTTTTTCTTAGGTCTAACACCAAAAACCTTAGGAATGTCAATTTCTCTGAGCCTATTGCTTAATTTATTAAATGAAAGGACTACATTAAAATGTTGCTACCTATAAACACCACAGTTCACATTAGGTGGCACTAATTCGCTAAATATTTAGTAGCTTAAAAGCGAAATGAGAAATTCAGGAATGGGATAAAGGATCTGTGGTCTTCTGTTTCTAACACTGTTGAACTAGCTAGTATTACCAATATTATGAAAGGAGAAGTAATATTTCTTAGCAAAAGACTACCAAAGATTCCGTGCTGCCTAACTGAGCGCAGTGTAAATCCTGTGAGGTGTTGCAAAGAAGGATTCTAACCCCTTTACCACACCACCACCATACTGACATTGACATAAGGCCACAAAATTTCTCACTGCTAAACTGTGACAAGTACTTGTGCCATTCTTGGTGTAAAATGAATAGCTGACCAGTATACTTTTCCAATAATAACTGAATGGAAAGGGCTCTAGAAACAAGAGAAAGCAAAGTTCTCAGATACAAAGTTCCTGAACCTGACTCATCACACAGAATGCCAGTTGACCTGGAACACTCTATACTTTTGAGAAATGAGCGAATAATAGGGCTAGGCTGTTTGGTTTCTGATTGCATCTACTACATTGACATATCAACGTTCTAGAAAGCGAGGAAACTCAGTAAATTAAAATAAACACATAACAATAATAAAATACTTGCTATCTTATAGAAGCTTACATGTCAAAGGGCTTATGTCCTAATGAGTTTCATTTATATGAAATTGCGTTTCTAAAATAGAACTAATATATCTAACTAATATTTAAACCTTTGAGTTGTACTTAAAGTAAAAATAAAGTAATCTTAAGCCTACAGACTGCAAAAAAGTAAATATTTCTCACCACAGAATCCATAATACATTTGCAATGAGAAAAATAAAGTCCAAAAGTATTAATGCCCAAATAAATGTGAATAGGCACTTGACTAAAAAATGAGGTTATTACTTTTAGGAAAAAAGGTCCTTAGCCATAACGGAACATTTCACAATGAGATACTGTAAATACTGGAACAAAAAGACTTTACTATTTCTCAGGTAATTGTTTTTATCCTTCAGTAGGTTAAGTATGCCTTCTATTATATGATCATTGCTCTTGCTCCAGTTAATTATACTCCTTTATGCTTACCTCACAAATTATTTAACAAGCTGTAATAATTTATTCAACAGGAAAAAAGGTATAAATGCAAGAAAAAGTACATATACAGGTATAGATTTCCTTTCTATAAAAATTAAGGGAAGTTCTAATAATGAAAGATGTAAAACATCTTTGTCACTTAAAAATGCTGTAATTTTTTTATTTTGTATCATCCTATCATTTTTAAAGTATCTTACTGTGATTGCTTTTGCTAAAAATAACTGGTGATACATATGGACTTTTGCTGATTTCTGATACTTGTCTAACTGTAACTAGGGGACAACATCAATAAAATTAAGGAAGTACATGTTGGCATATTTTATCTGCATGTGTTTTGTGATAGGCCATCAAAAAGTGTACTATTCAAGAGTACACTTAATTTTTCTAATATAAAAACATTTTTTAGAGAGCACTGTTATTAACAACTGCTGGGTATGTATACAGTTCAGAACCTCCCAAACAATGTTTCTTACTTTATTAATTTTTTTAGCACCATACATAATGACTATTTTAACCTAATATGTTATTTGCTCTTCTTTTTCTAGACTTAGTGGAACAAACCTCACATTACTAACACAAATACTGGCATATTTAGTTTTCATATCTGGCTCTCAGGAATATGGATCAATCTGATACCCTTCTTGCCCTCAAAAAAAAAAAAAAATCATGCAATTTCCTCTCAATCCACTTCTGTAACTGACGCAATTTTGTTTGTGATAATTATATTTGTCTTGATTGTGAGTTTAAGATCTCAAGAGATTTCTTGGTATTCAAAGAACACTTATTGGAAAGGAGTAGATAATAGATAATATATAACAAAATCATAAAAAAGTAGACAAATTTGGCCAGGCATTGGTGTCTTATTCCTATAATCCTAGCTACTCAGGAGGCTGAGATCTGAGGATCATGGTTCAAAACCAGCCCAGGAAAGAAAGTCTCTTATCTCCAACTACCCACCAGAAAACCAGTAGTGCTGTGGCTCAAATGGTAGAGTGCTCTCCTTGAGCTGAAAAGCTGAGGAACAGCGCCCAGGCCCAGAATTCAAGACCCAAGAATGAGGGAAAAAAAAAAGTTCAAGGATAGCACCCAGACCCAGAGTTCAAGTCCCATTAAACACACACACACACACACACACACACACACACACACACACACACAAGCAATAGTAGGTAGGTTTGAAGATAGTAGGTTTGAATCCCAATCCTTCATCTGGTTGTATCATCTAAAACTCAAGAGGCTTTTCATCTATCAAATAAAAACCTCAGAGAAGTCGGGCACTGGTGCTCACACCTGTAATCCTAGCTACTCAGGAGGCTGAGACCTGAGGATTGGGGTTTTAAGCCAACCCAGGAAAGACAAATCCAAGAGAATCTTATCTCCAATTAACCACTAAAAAGCCAGAAGTAGAGATATGGTTCAAATAATAGAGCACCAGCCACAAGCAAAAAAGCCAAGTGAGAGCATAGGAGCTCAAGCTCCAGTATACAACAAACTTCACAGGACCAATGGGTCCAAAGGCGAAATAAGTTAAGAACATTCATGGAAATATTAATATTTGCATTAATGACATGTTAGGTTTGTTCCAACAGGATTAGAGAAATGAAGAGTAAATCTCTAAATTAAAGGAATCATTAAAGATGATATTATAAAGTAATACACAGAGCAACAAGCATTGTTTGTGGTACTCAGTAGACACTATGTTGAACATGAACTATATAACTTGTGAGTGGGAACAGGAGGAAAAAATTGGGACAGTGAGAGAAAGGATGACATTATCCAAAAATGTACTCTTTACCTGACTTATATAATTGTAACACCTCTGTATATCACCTTTATAATAACAATTTAATTTTTTAAAGTATTGTTTGAGAAGCTCAGGATCCCATACATATGTGGCAATAATCTATCATAGTACTGCTTGTCCCAAAAATATTAGAAAAATGATAAATCCTTTACACTATTAATATAGCAGTGTGTGTATATGTGTTAGGTAGAGACAGACATAGCCTATAATGCTTAGCTGAGCACTTGTCTTTCAGCAACCTCCAAAACTGCTATCACCCACTTCATTCATAGCCAGAGAGCTTCCACATAGTTTTGTACTGTCTCCCTGTTCAATGTGAACAGATCAAGATCACCTGATGAAACTTCTAATATAAAAGGCAAGATGATATAAAAAAAAGAGAGAGAAGGAAATAAATATCAGTATTCTCAGAAATATAAAAAATACTATACCCATGAATAATACAAGGAGAATATTTAATGAACAAGAAATAACTGTGGAAATTATATCACTATTTTCACTAAGAATTAGAGTATAAAATGAAGAATTGAAAGGTAATGTTGAGAAAAACTATCAGAACTAGAATAAAATAACAGATTTTATCAAAAAGGAAAAAAATAGAAGAAATTTAAATAAACTTAAAAGGTTTAAACTGAGGGCTGGGAAGGTGGCTCTGTGATAGAGTACTTGCCTTGCATGCATGAGGCCCTGGATTTGATTCCTCAGCACCACATAAACAGAAAAGGCTGGAAGTGGTGCTGTGGCTCAAGTGGTAGAGGGCTAGCCTTGAGCTGAAGCGCTAAGGGACAGTGCCCAGCCCAGAGTTCGAGCCCCACCACACACACACACCACACACACACACACACACACACACACACACACACACACACACGCACACGCACACACGAAATTTCACAACAAACTACCCTTTCTATATTGATACTTAGTTAATCATAACATTCAGGCTGAAAATTACATTCCATTGAAACTTCTAAGAAAACAAACCTGACTATGCAAAATTCAACTCATACTAAACACCTTCAGATCTATTAAATGCTTTCTATGTCAATTAAATGTACTTAATTTAGTCACTCATTTAAATATAACTGGGAGCATCATATGCATTGAGAAAACCTAACAAATTTTTCTCCTTTTTACAAATTTACTACTTAGGACCTTTACTCATTTATTTTAGTAAATACTAGAAAAAAATGGAGTAATTCAAATTTAAAGTTAACCTTCTACCTCAATCAGTACATGAAATAATATTTAACTATCTACTGTTCATAATAGGTACACAGTCAATTAGTAAACCCATTTTCTGAAAACTTTATGGTCAAATGTAAGAATAATATGATTTACACAGAAACATCAAATATTAAAACTCAATACATTGGGATGGGAAGGAAAAACTAGAGAGAGCAAGGGAAGGGGTGACATTGTCCAAAAAGAAATGTAGTCATAACCTGACTTATGTAACTGCAACCCCTCCGTATGTCACCTTTATAGTAACAATTTTTAAAAACTCAATATGCCAAAACTGCCCCAACCACACATTTTCTAGGTTCCATTCTCTTTTGTAGCCACATAATAGACATTTTAATCGCACCATAAGAAAAAAAACTTATTGAGACTGGTTTATTTTATAATCTAATTCTGGATTTATATTATAATCTACTTCCTGTCAAGAAACCATGTCATCTCCAATATATTTGATATACCTAAAAAAGTAATTGTTTTGGCAAATAGTCCACATATTTGAACAATCCATGTCTTGCCAATCTCATTCCCAAAGTTTACATGGAAGTGACATTTTAAAATGCAGTAAAAGTTTCTGTACAAAGTCGGGAATTTAAAATGCTGCCCAAAATAGACAAATTACTTTGTTCAGAAGTTCAAAACTTTGAAAAATTAGGCCTGAATCACAAATTTAAATTGAAGATACTGAGTGGTAAAGGGGAATTATAGGATATATTCATTAAACCAGTAGTGAGTACCTTATTTGCTTTAATAAAGATGCTATTTAAGTTGAAGTTATGTCATATAGATCACACTTCCTTCTATTAAAATTTAGTCCTATTTTTAGACCATATCCACAATTTCTGTCAAAAATCTCATAAGAAAGCCAAATAAAAAGCAATAACAATACCATAACAATAATTCAAAGTTCACATATAATTCATACTGAATAAACCTTAGAATAGCACAAAATAAAAAAGAAAACAAGACTGAAAATCTGCCATGGATAACTAAATACAATGTAGTATTCAACTGGATCTTGGAGCAGACAAAAGGGATCAATCAAAAAACTGGTGACATCTGAATAGTCAATCTGGAGTCTACTTGATACTAATATACCCAGGTTTGTTTGTTTATTTTGACAGTATACCATGGTAATATAAGATTATATAACAGTAAGAAAAATTGAAGATGAGTGAAGAATATATATACAAATGCTCTATACTAACTTTGCAACCTCTATGAATCTAAAATTATTCCAAATTCCAACAAAACATACCTTACACACACACACACACACACACACACACACACACACACACACACACACACACACACAGAATAGAATTAAAAGCTATATATAGAATAAAATGTCTCTAAGTCCACAAAACAAAATAACAGGTCAAAACAAGAAAAAAACTTAATGCCTCCAGTCAGGAAACAGATAAGAATGCAATGAGCCATTTATGAAGAAAAAACTAGCTAATAAATAAAAATATTAAATTTCCCAGGAAACAAATAAAATTAAAAGAAGATAAACTATTTTTTGCCTATCAAATTAGGTATAGGAAAATTGTATTAGTGGTTAAAGTATGGTGCTTCTGATATTGACATATATTGTTGATTATAAAATACATAAAGATGACCATTTTATAAAGCAATTTGGCACCATAAACCATAAGCCAAAAGGCAGATGCAATAACCCAACTTTGGGGAAAATAAACTAAGAAAATAATCTAAAATATAGAATATTTTTATCAAAATTTGTTCACTGAGGTATTCCTAACGTTTAGTTTTTATTGAAAATAGCCTATATGCAGTTAACTATGGCACATGCACTTAATGGGTAGTTATTAACAATGATATTCACAAAGTTTATGAAAAACTTAAGAAATTCAAATTCACAAATATATAAATGATGCATTATAACTAGGTAAAATCAACTGAATAAAAAGCATGCTTAAAAAAGAGACTGAAAGAGAGCACACCAAAGTGATGAGTAGTAGTTATCTATTGATGGAGAGAGTAAGAGGAATATCTTCACCTATGTTCTATATACTATAATTAGTTCTTATACTCAGAAAAATTGTATTTTTATGAAACCAAGATGGAAGACATATAACTGGCAATATTGTATATGGAATGTTTTAATACAGAAATAATTTATCAGACAGGCCTAAAATGAATCCTAGGCCTATAGCCTAGGCAAGGCTCTTGACATCTCAAAATCTTGTTGCCTTATCTGGTTTTCAAACCTATTATTTTGGACCTATTTGCTATTATAATGACACCACTTTTCAGAATTATTACGAAAACTAAATGAATTATATAAGCAAAATAACTAAAAGTATCTGGCATATAATCAGTATGTAAATATTAGTTTTTTAAAAAGACTATTTTTATTAGTGTTATTACCTACTGTAAGTGAAAAGGACAGAAAAAGAGATCAAAACTAAAAAGAATTAAAGAAGCTTTTGAGAAGAGGTAAGACAGCCATGTACTAGTGTCTCATACCTGTAATCCTAGCTACTCAGTAGTTTGAGAAGTGGAGAATTCCAGTTCAAAGCTAATCTTGGCAGAAAAGTGATCAAAAGACTAACTTGAAACTTCCTAGGCTGGAGGTGTGGCTCAAGTAGTAAGAATACCAGCTGTGAGTAAAGCAAAAGCAGGGATACAGAGTTCAAGGCAAGGGGGGGGAAGAAAACAAAACAAAACAAAAAAAGAGGTAAGATTTCATCTAATCCTTGAAGGAAGCATAAAACTGGACAAGATCTAGGCAGAAATGTAGAGAATATTAAAAATATTGAACAAGCAACGTTGTTTCTGAAATGGTTAAGAAACCATATAACTACAACAGAGAAGCAAAAATACTTCAAGTTAAATTTTTTTTTTTTTGGTCATGGGGCCTGAACTCTGGGCCTGGACGCTGTCCCTCAGCTCTTCAGCTCAAAGCTAGCGCTCTACCACTAGAGCCACAGTGCCACTTCCGGCTTTTTCTGCTTATGTGGTGCTGAGGAATGGAACCCAGGGCCTCTTGCATGCAAAGCAAGCACTTTGCCACTGAGCCACCTTCCCAGCCCTTCAAGTTAAAATTTTTAAAGGCATTAAATTAGGGCAGCTCAAATAATACTCAAAACAGTACTCAAAAGTATACTAATATTTAAGAATTCATATCTGCCAAACAAAAATAAAACTATAAGATATTAATTTTTTAGTTCACGTGTCTTCAAATAGGAGGAAAGAAGCAAATATTTAGAAATTAAAATGGATATATTTAAAAGTGGATATATAGGAAAAATACAGTATTTTTAAAATAAGCCAGGCACCGATAGCTCACAACTATAATCCTAGCTACACAGGAGGTTGAGAACTGAAGTCGGAAGCCAGTCTGGGGAGACGAAACCTTGAGACTCTTATCTCCAATTAACCAGCAAAAGACTCCACTAGAGGTGTGGCTCAAGTGGTAGGTGCCGGCCATAAGCACAAAAATCCCAGTAAAAGCATGGAGGCCCCAGTATCTATATAGAAACAGAACAACAAAAAATAAACAAATGAAATAAAACTTCTTCCTATTCTTGTTTTATATATATATATATATATATATATATATATATACCATATGCTATATAAACTCAAAATAAATTTAAAATAGAAAAAATACTCATTTTCTCTTTTGAACTCAGTGCCTCACACTTGCTAGATAGGAACTTGGGCCATGTCCCCAGTTGCTATTGTTATTTTTCAGATAGGATCCTCCATTTTTGCAAGGGGCCAACTTCTAGCCCCATGTAGCTGGCATCTCAAGCATGTTTCACAATACTCAGGGAATTTTTTGAGATAGAGTATGGTTAATGTTTAGTCTAGACTTGCCTCAAACTTTGATCTTCCCAATTTCTACCTCCCTAGTAGCTGGGATTATAGGTATGTAACCTCATGACAGGCTAAAAAGTGATTTTTTTTCAAATAATTCTAAATTAGTCCAATGGTAGTTTTCTCTGATTTACAAAATACATATTTTCCAGGCAATCAATTGAGATTTATTTTTAGGTATTCAATCCTAAATTTGTAGAATGAATATAATTTATTACAGTCAGTTTTAAAGTTTGCATTTATTTACAAAATGAACTACACACCATTTTCTTTTGAATTAAGCTTCTACTGTTCAATTTGAAATACTGAACACATATGCAGTACTTAAAAACAACAAACTGATAATTTCAGTACAATTAAATGTATTGCTTATTGTTTGACACTTAAGTGTTTCTAAGTAAAATTAAACAGAGCAAAAATATTCACAAGAACTTTCCAAGAATTTTGTCATTCACATACAGACTAAGAAATCCAGATAACTAAAGGTAAACTGCACAAAACAAAAAAATTTACATACTGCAATATTCCATAAGCTAATCATAAATTAACTAAATGGTAACGACTACTTACAATAAGTATTAGTTGCAATACAGTCAAGAGCTCCACTTTCTGGTACAATATGTAAGGAGCTTAAAAGTTGCTACTTCTGTCTTCACAACAAATACAAAAAGACCAAAAAAAGAAAAAAGAAACAAAAAGAAGCTAAACAAATTGAAAAACTTTTCTTTCCTAATGGAGACAAAAGGACAAAATCACGATCCTATGGAATAGCAAGAAGATAAAGAGAAGCACAACTTATTAAAGGAGAAATACAATACAGTATTATCCATATAAAAAGGAACTCTCAAGAAAGTTTAAAAATCCCAGAAGATATCAATCTTAGATGTCCAAGCTTTTGAGAGTTTTACCTCCAATATCCCTATCAAGAGTGGAGAAAAACATCCCCCACTTTGGACAGGAATAGGGGAGAAATATCCAATGCAAAATAGCTCCAGGATTTCCTAACAAGGCCTTCCCTAAAGAGAAACTACTTTACCAGAACCTAACTGATCAAAAATGGAAATATCCAAGTCCAGTCCCTTCTATACACCCTATCTCACCAAAAGGCTGGGGATGAGACAAGGCAGAGGATGTCTGAGGAGCACTTTAAAGAAGGGAGGGAAGGAGGGTGGAGGGAGGGAGTACAAGAAGGAAAGAAGGGAGGGAGGGAGGGAGGGAAGGAAGGAAGGAAGGGAAAGAGGGAGGGAGGGAGGAAGGGAGGAAGGAAGGGAGGGAGGGAGAGAAGGGAAGGAAAGAAGGAGGGAGGGAGGGAGAGAGAAGGGGAGAGAGGGAAAGGAAGGGAGGGATAGATGGAGGGAGGGAGGGGGGAGGAAGGAAGGAAGGAAGAAAGGAAGGAAGGAAGGGAAAATATTCTTGATTTTAGGAAATCTAACGCTGAAGAATTTATGGGTAAATACTCTCAAATATCATCACATAACTCAAAAATATCAGGTCTACGGTAGTTTTAACAAAATTTAACATTTAACAAATGTTCACAAATTTTGCTATTTCTCGGAAATTGAACAAAATTACCCTCCCATGAGTATATGTTGGATTTAATGACTGGTTTCCAGTAACTAGATACAAATAAGAAAAATGAGAACTTTCACCTTGTGGTATCTTCCTCAAATTCCATAATCTCAGTCTTATTAGAAAAACCTAATTTTAGAGACATAATACAAAATACCTAATCAGCATACTAAAACTATGAAAATTATGAAAAACAAGGAAAAATTGAAAATCTGTCAGACTGAAAAAGAACAGAGAACTGTAGCAACTAAATACAAGGTAGTATCCTAGGTTAAATCTTTGAACGGAAAGGGGATATTTAAGTCTGAATAAATCTTTAGTTAGCACAATGTACTAATGTTGATATCTAGGTTTAGATAAATGTTAATATTTTATGTTTTAATTGATGGCAGTGGTAATTTACCAGAAATTTACTCAAAGGAAGCTGGGTGAGGGGTATATAGAATCACTGCAACTCTTCTGTAAACCTAAACTTATTTCAATAAAAAGTTTATTAAATAAATGCATTAACCCATTTTTAAAGTTAATTATAACTTAGTTCTTTTCAAATTAATGCTCAATCATTAAGCTTTATTAAGACCCAGTTATTGTATGAATATAGGTTCAAGTAAGTTACTTTTGAAATAGCTCTTTCCCATTTAATGATTTTTAGACAGGGATAGAGAAGTATAAAAAAGTTTAAAAGAAACTTGGAATGAACTAAAAAAAAATTGGAATCCTCATGGACATGGTTGGAAAAGACATAAAACAGAATAAGATTATATTTCAAAGATTGAAATTAGCATACTAAATTTATACAAACATAACAACAGACAAAGGACCAGAAAGAAGAGGGAAGCATTAGGGACTATCATAAAAGCCTATACTAGCCAGGTGTGATTGATCAAGACTGTAATCCTAGTTACATGGGAGGCACAGACTAGAGCATAAAAGTCTGAGGACAGCCAAGGTGTAAAAGTCCGCTAGCTCCATCTCAACCAAAGGCTAGGTGCAGGGGTATGCCCCATCATCTCCAGTGACTTGAGTAGGAGGATCACAGCCCATGCAAGCCAAAGCATAAAAGACCCTCCCTCAAAAATAACTAATTCAAAAAGAGGCTGGAGGTGTGGTTAAATGGTAGAGCAACTGCCTAGTAAGCACTAGACATGAGTTTAATCCACAGTACAAAATAAAAGTTTACTACCAAGGGTTTCCAAACTTTCTGCAATGCCTATTCTTCTCAATTTTCCAAACTATACCCTTGGCTTAAATTGGCTAATCAGAAAACTAGGTGTCTCACCCATATTCTCTTAAAGTTGACAGGTACATTATATGTTGACAGATATAAAAGTTAACAGATATATTAACAGCATTTTTGTAGCTGGAGATTTTATCCAAAAGAGGTTTTCTTTATTTTTAAGACAGGGTCTCACTACATACCCCAGGCTAACCTTGAACTTGAGATCCTTCTGTTTTAGTACTGGGATTATAACTGCTTACCTAGTTTCATGTATTTTTCATAATAAAATATTGTTTGGATTAAATTTTTTTAAGTCTCTGTAACAAATTCACATACCTTCTCAAGCCAGAAGGGCATTGACTTTCTTCAGCTCAGGATTTTACAGTAGCCAATGTGCTTTTCTTTTTGCTTCAGCTGCCAGTAAATCTGAAGTAAATCCAGTGTCAAAGTAGCACATGACTCTTCTCATATGCCCATTAATATATACTCATCCTGCTCCTCAAAGACTATCACCGTTCTATTTATATTGCTAAATAATTCAAAATGTTATTATTTTAAATTCATAGGCTGACAAATTCTTCTAGACGTAAGTATCAACCTTAAGAACAATAACTTCTTTTAATTCAGGCCAATTTTTATAATTTTTCTTAAAATCAGAAGTGTTTTAAATAATAATACCAGGACTAATTAAAAATAGGAAAAATTTAAATAGGGCAGATTAAAGAAAATCTTTAGGTGCCTATTAGCAAAGCTCCCTAAAAAGAACACTATAACGAAGACACACACACTATGACATCCATCCAATAGAAATTTCACTGTCTCCATTTTACATATTCAGTTCAACTCCTCTTAAGAAATTAAGCAAAAGTCCTGAAGCAGAATATAACATCCCTACTAAGTATTCAGTTTAAACTGCGTTGTGTAATTTTTCCTTTGGCACACTGGACTATTTGTAAATCACACAATATATATCTTCTGTTGAGATTTGCCACAAGATTAGAACAAATACATTGATGCATCAATAGCACATTTCTAGAAATTCCTAATTTTAAATTCCCTAGCTGTATTAATTATAAAACTCATAGGAAATGAAATCAAGCCTAAAGGTACTTCCTCACACAACCCTTAAAATTTCATACCATAATCATAGTTTGAAGTCAGCCCAGACGGAAGAGTCCTATGGACTCTTACCTACAATTGACCAGTAAAAAGCCAAAAATAAAAGTATGTCTCAAGTGGTAGAGCACCATCCTCAAATCAAAGCCAACCAAGAAGGTGAGGCTCTGAGTTCAAGCCTCCGTGTACACACACACACACACACACACACACACACACACACACACACACACACACAAATCATGATAGGAAGAAAGCATTTTGAAGAAAAACTCATAACTGTCATAAAGAAATGCACAATACATGGATGTGAGGGCAAGCTAGCTGCAATATCTGTCATCCTACTACTGATTGCCAGAGTTGATTCAGCTGATTTGATTAGCTAAGGAAGTGTCTTCTTCCTCCTTCATGACTCTAAGTACATCTCTCCTGAAAATTCAACAACCGCTGATAACCTCCAAACAAGTTCTCAAAAAATACATCATAAAAGTCTGTTGCTGTGGTTCAGTGGCAGAACATTCACTTAGTATAAAAGCCAGGGTTCAATCCCCAGAACAACAAAAAATGCATAATAAAAAAAATGCTATAGGACAGACAGAAATGATGACACATTATTCTACTTTTAAGGCATTAAGTTAGTTTGCTTATTCCGATACTTATTTTAAATTATATGAAATAAAGTTATAAAACAATATGAGGGATGGGAAGGTGGCTCAGTGGTAGAGTGCTTGCCTTGCATGCATGAGGCCCTGGGTTCGATTCCTCAGCACCACATAAGCAGAAAATAAAAAAGCCGGAAGTGGTGCTATGGCTCAAGTGGTAGAGTGCTAGCCTTGAGCTGAAGAGCTGAGGGACAGCGCCAAGGCCCAGAGTTCAGGCCCCACTTCCGGACCAAAAACAAAAACAAAAATAAAAAAACAATATGAACTGATTTTGCTCCAGAAACAAAAATACACATTTTCTTTCCAAAAATAAAAATATTGTCACTGGGCACTGGTAGCTTACCCTGTAATCCTAGCTGCTCAGGAGGCTGAGATCTGAGGATCACAGTTCAAAGCCAGGCTGGGCAGGAAGGTTTGTGAGACTCATCTTCAATCAACCACTAGAAACCCAGAAGTTGTACCTTGACTCAAAGTAGTAGAATGCAAGCCTTAAGCAAAAAGAACTCCAGGACTAAGTTCAAGCCCCAAGACCAGAAAAAAAAAATGCTACCACTACAAATAAATTTTGTTAAACTATACTTCATGTGAAATAAACGTTTAAAATGTAGATAAAAGGCTGGGAAGGTGGCTCAGTGGTAGAGTGCTTGCCTTGCATGCATGAGGCCCTGGGTTAAATTCTACAGCATCACATAAGCAGAAAAAGCTGGAAGTGGTGCTGGGGCTCAAGTGGTAGAGCACTAGCCTTGAAGAGCTAAGAGACAGTGCCCAGGCCCAGAGTTCAGGCCCCACAACCAACAACAACAACAAAAAAACAGATAAATTACTACCCTGTAACAACTCCATTTTTAAAAAATTAACCCATAGATCATGATCATAGAATTATAAACAAGTATTTAATATTTGCTAAAATTTTATGACTTTCACAGTTCACAATACAAAAAATGACTATATTAATTTTGTTTCCAGGAATAAGTATTCAACTTTCATATAATTTGTAATACAGAAACTTCAGCAAACAAGTCTCTCTAGAAGCAAGTCTAGAAACTAGGTAACAAACATCACCTTTACCTTTTTACGACCATTTTCTTTTTGCTGGTTCCACGGCTAGAGCTTCACACACTACTTGCTCACAGCTGGCGTGCTACCACTTGTGCCACATCTGGCGTGCTACCACTTGTGCCACATCTCACTTTATGCTAGTTAATTGTAGAGTCCAGGGGACTTTTCTGCCTGGACTGGCTAGGATTACAGACATGAGCGACCGGTGGCTCACCATCTCCTCCCATTGTTTTCGGTAACTTCAAGAGCTACAGAAATAATCAGTCTCTTATCTTAACCTTCAAATTCTTAACCATCAAAAATCTTTGTATTTTCAAAAATCTTTCCTCCATTCTAACACAACCATCAATTATCATGGACATACTTCATAATTATATAAATATATACAAACATATTGTTTTGTGTGTTCATTTTGTTTTAGCTGATAAACATATAATCCAAAGAGACCACTTACTACCTATATCTTGTCATTAACATTCACCACATTCTTCAGAATCAAGCACTTCATTGAGTCTCACCTCCCATCTTTCTGGCTCATGCATTTTTTTGGGGGGGAGGGGTCCGGTCGTGGGGCCTGAACTCTGGGCCTGGGCACTGTCCCTCAGCTCTTCAGCTCAAGGCGAGCACTCTACCACTTGAGCTACAGCGCCACTTCCACAACTTTGTAACTTTTCTGTCTCTAAATCTTCAACATTATTTCTCTAAGAAAACTGAAGCCAGTAGAAAAGAATATTTGAATCTGTCATCAAATAAACTTGAGTACTACCCCTTTTTATCATACACTGCTCCTTCTTTCTGATTCCACTTAAATTCAACTTTTCCTGGTATACTAGATGTTTCTCTTTCTACCCAAGACTTTTCCCCTAAGGTTAGTATCCTTTCCAACATCATGCATTTTTGCTCAATCATTTCTGTCAGCTTTCAAGCACCCTGCAATAGCTGTCATGCCAAAAATACACCTTAAACTTTTGTCCTTCTCCAGGTACTACCTAGTTCTCTGCTTTGTAGCCAAGTTTTCTAAAGCAATCACCTGTACTCACTGTATCTATTTCCTTTCTTCTAATCAAGTTCTCATCCCCAATATTCCTCAGATATCTCTCTTCAAGGTCAACAGCTCCTTCCATCTTGCCAATACAACAATCATCTTGTTCAACTTCAATAGTATTTGACACAGCCAAATACTCCCTTGATTCTCTTTTTACATTCAACTTCTTAGAAAATGCACTTCTCTAGCTTTCCTGTCACTTCAGTATTGCTTTCAGTCTTCTTTGCTGTCTCCTCTGTATAGGAGAAGTGTCTCAAGGCTCTCTTAACTCTCTAACTCCCTTCTTAATCTCTATGAATTTCATAGGAAATTTCCTACAGTCCCATTGTTACAAATACCACCTACATACTAGAGGCTTTGGACCTCTTCTCTCCCCTGGGTCAGACTCATAATTAACTGCTTAATTAAGATCTTCATCTGGATGTCTAAAACTAAAAAATACAAACAAAACAAAAAACCTCTTGATTGCTCCTTGACCAAAAAAAAAACAACAACAAAACTTTTCTTCAAGAGAGATTCCCCCGTGCCTGTAAGTATGCTATATTCACTTGGTTCCTCAGGTCAAAAACCTGTAATAATTATTGATCTCTCTCTTACTTTATACTCTATTAGTAACTTCAGTCAACTGTACCTTCAGAAAATTCATTTTCCAATTGACGAAACTCACTGAACTCTGTATTTAAAATGGATTCATTTATTCATTACAAGTAAAACCTTGATGAAAGTGTGGTAGTGGGGAAGGGTAGGTATGTGTTAGTTATATAAATATGGCTATTTCTCACTACCATGCAGTTTGGACTGTTGTAATAGATTTCTTCTTATTTTTAGTAATTTTTTTTTTTTTTTTGGTCATGGTGCTTAAACTTGGAGCCTAAGCACTGGCCCGACTTGAGCCACAGTGCCACTTCCATGTAATAGATTTTTAATGGATATCCTTGCTTCTACTCTTACAGCAGTACATATTCCAGTGTTCAGAGTAATCTTTTGCAAATTTAAAACAAATTCTATCATTTCCCTGCTCAAATCCTTTCAATAGTCTTATCACACTTTAAATCCACAAGCTCGCACCATGATCTCAAGGCCTTACATAATCTAGTCCATACTAGCATCTCAGATGCACCTCTAGTCAGTTTAACCTTTAACCTCTATTCACTGTGCCACTCCAAAATCTAGATTTCCAAAGACTCTGAAACCGCACCAAGCATATTTCCAAGTAATTCTTCCTTTTCCTTTTTTATTTTTATTTTTTTTTGGGGGGGAAGAGTACTAGAGATTAAAATCAGAGTCTCACACTTTACCAACTGAGCAAAGCTCACTATCCTTTGGCTCTTTTAGTTTGTTTCCCAGATAAGGTTTCATGTTTAGTCCTGGCTGACCTCAAACAGTAATCCTTTCTATCTCTGCTCTAGAATAGCTGGGACAACACCCACCACACCCAGCTTTCCTTTTGCTTTTCTTTTCTTTTTTAACTTATTCCAAAAGTTCTTTAAGTCAAGACTCAAGTACTGCTATATCACTCTGTTAGTCAACAAACAAATGCTTGTTTAAGCCACTCAAAGAAGGGTATCCAAATTATACGTTAAAATTTAACTAGCTTTCATAAATTCAAGTTAACATTTGCATTTTCCATTGGAAAACTGAACTAAAATCAGCTTCAGGAAGCTGGAACATCAAATTAAGGGTTTATATTTTATCTAATAAGCCAGCTACATAAACTTTAACACGAACTACTTTTTTAGTTTTCAAATTCTACAATAACAATGTATCAAACTATGAGAGGCACATTTTACACTCTTCTATACTTTAAGTTTTTACATTTTACACTGTTAGAGTTTTGGATAATGTGATTGTATTACATATTTAAATATGAATTACAAGTTAAAATTATATTTCAAAAAAAAGGAAAAGGACTTACCATACAATACTGGTAGTTCAGAAATGGGAATCCCTGAATCCTATCCTATCTACCATTTTCAGTCCCTTGAGTTTTAAATTCATGCTGAAATCGGTGTAGCTTTCATGTACATTCTTGGAATCAAAAATGGATTATTGGTAAGGTTAAAAATATTAAAATACCACTCCTTGCTGGGTACTGGTGGGCTTTTGTCTGTAATTCTAATACTTAGAAGGCTGAGATCTCAAGATCAGGGTTTAAATCGAGCTGAGAGAAGATGATTTCAAGAGATTCTTATCTCTAATTAACCAAAAATAGTTGGAGGTAGAAAACAGCTCAAGAGGTAGAACATCACTCATAATTGAAAAAAAGTCAATGAGAGGGGATGACATTGAGTTCAAGCCCCAGTATAAGCACAAAAAAAATTAAAAATTAAGCATAAAATCATGTATATTATAAACCATGTTAAAATACAGATTCAAATTCAGTAGATCTATTTCCTAGGTATTGTAAATGTTCCTGATTCTCAGGGAAAAAAAAATTTTTTAAATAGCAAGACAATGACCCCTATATATACAGACTACCAAGGCACAAATTTAATGATACAGTTCTTTCTTTTATAGGTTAGCCTTTCTTCTCTAATTTGTATAATATATATTTTCTTATTCTCCCAGTGTTGAGATTTATCATTAATAGTTTTACTTTTATTTAATCATGATCTCCAAATTTTTTCATATCTTTTTGCTCTTCCATACACCAAAAGTATTATCTAAAATTTAAGAGTGAGGTTGAGGCCAAGAGCAGTGGCTAACATCTATAATCCTAGCCACTTAAGAGGCAGAAATAGAGGATCACTGTTCTAAGTTTGCAAGGCTCCATTCTCTACCAATGACTGAGCACAGCTTTGTTATCCCAGAGTGTCTAGGAACAACAATAAAAAGTCTAGGCTGGCTCAGGCATAAATGAAGACCCTGCTATGAAAAATAACCAATACAAAAAAAGTGGTAGCAGAGTGGGACAAGAGGTAGAGTATCTGCCTGAGTCCAAATACTAGGCCACCAAAAAATGAAAAGTAGAGCTGGGAATATAGCTCTGCTTAGAGCACTTTCCTAGTATGAACAAAGCCCTAGGTTCAACCCCCCTAGCAGTGTTAAACAAAAAAAGATGATTTGACATTAAGAGTAAAAAATCAACCTAACTTATATGTATTATAAGGACTCTAAGCAAAGTAAAGCAAAGAAACAATAACAAAAAATCATTACAACCAATTTTTATAAAATGAAAAAAAATTTTAAGTTCTACTTAAGGGTCCACCTACAAATAAAATTCAAGTATATCTGCCAGGCACTAGTGAATGTATGCCTGTAATTCTAGCTCCTCAGGAGGCTGAGATCTGGAGAATAACAGTTTGAAGCTACCTGGGTAGAAAAGTACAAGGACTCTATCTCCAATTAACCAGCAAAAAGGAATGGCACAGTAGGACAGTGCCAACTATGAACAAGCAAGCCAAGTGAAAACACAAAGCCCTGAGTTCAAACCCTGCTACTGAAAAAAAAAATCCACTAGATAAATTATTCTTTAGACAGTATATTTTTGCTAGCTTTAAACTGCATTTTTTAATGAGTAAGAAAAATTCAGAATATTTACAACTACATGTATAGAAGAACATTCTATCATAAGATACAATTTACCAGCTGCTTGAGAGGTTGAGATTCGGAGGATCAAAGTTCAAAGCCAGACCCTGCAAAAAGTTGGCAAGACCTTCCCAAACTGGGTATAATGATACATGCCTGTAATCCCAACTATGCTGGTAGTGTAGGTAGAAGGGCTGTTCTCTGAGGCTGGACCCAGGCAAGAAAGCACAAGAACCTATCTGAAAAATAACTAAAAGGACTGGCACATGCTGAAGTGGTAGAAGCACCTGCCTAACAAGCACAAGGCCCCGAGTTTCTGAGTTCAGAAGCCCCATACTGCCAAAATCATCCTTTCCACTATGAATCTTACTCCACACTGATCCAACAGGGATCCTAATGTGTCTTTAGCTCAAAACTTACTGCATGTGTCTCCCACACTCCTTCTTATAGCACATAACTTTCAAGATCTGAGTCTCACTGGCCTCTCAAACCTCCTATCCCATTGAATTCCACGCATGTAACCCTTTAAGCCACCCCCACACACATCAAAGTATCTAAATTTCCAACATATGTCCTAATATTTAATGTCTCAGTTTTTGCTTCAGTCTAAAATGTCCTTTATGTCTCCCCCCAGCTTCCTGGACAACTACTCTGAATCTTTAAAACCCAGCTTAAATCTCAGGAAATCGTCCAAATACTTCATTTTCCCTTTACCCAATTCTAGGTAATAATGGTCCTGACACTATTCCAAACATTTTACTTGTAATAACTCAATTTTCACAATTACTCTTCCTACGAAGTATACCATTATTACTTTTGTGCACATGAAAACCGAATGATGGAGAAATAGCCTCCCCAGGAATATCCAACTGGATGGAGAAAGATAAAAAGATCTCGGGCTGGGAAGGTGGCTCAGTGGTAGAGCGCTTACCTTGCCTTGTCTTGCATGCATGAGGCCCTGAGTTCGATTCCTCAGCACTACATAAGCAGAAAAAAAAAAAGCCAGGAGTAGCGCTGTGGCTCAAGTGGTAGAGTGCTAGCCTTGAGCTGAAGAGCTGAGGGATAGCGCCCAGGCCCAGAGTTCAGGCACCAAGACCAGACGCCAAAAAAAAAAAAAAAAAAAAAAATCCCTATGTAACATAGTTGAATTATTGCTCCTATCACAGTGACGTTATTTATACATTGGAGTGTAAGCTCCTTGAAGGTGGAGAGGATGTTGTATTGAACTCTAATCAAAAGTACCTGAAATAAAATAATCACTGGAAGCCTTTTTAAGTTGATCTTAAAGTAACACTCCTAACAAGTTCAAGAGAAAACCATTCAGAAACTAGCTCCCAAATAAATTTCTGAATATTCTGTATGAGTTCTATAACAGTAATTTTAAAGGATGTTTAAAATAACATTATTAAAGACATGAGATTACAGTCCTTGTAGACAATGAAATAAACTTATTTCGCAGTAGAGTGCTTAGTAAATCAAAACCCAAAGGATCATTTGCTTAAGATTAATTTTTTTTCCTCACTAAATAAGAATTCTTGTTGCTTATCATTGGGGCAGTGAAAAGACCCAAATTTACTTTGCTCAAGTGGAAATAAGCAAATCACAGATGAACATTACTAATTGCTTCTTTAAATCCAGCCAAGAAATGTATATCATTACTCAATTAAAAGAAAATACATTTGCTTGACTAAGCATTTAACAAAAGAATTTCTAAGGTTGTGTGGACTGGTATTTTATTATTCAAATAATAAAAAAAAAATCATTATCTTGAGGACAAAATAAAAGAAAAAAAACCAAGAATATAAAATAACTATCACTATCAATCTGTAGACTATAGACTTCTATATTAAGACTGTTCAAACAGGTAGATATGTTACATTAAAGCATGTGTGTATAAAGGACTAGAGGCATGGTTAAAGTGGTAGAGCTCCAGCCAAGCAAAAAGTATGAGGCGTTGAGCTCAAACCCCAGTTTGAAGAAAAAGAATAGAACCATGCATACGAGTCTATAATATTTCAGTGCCCATTCTTCATGACTCCTTAAAATTATAGTTATTTAACACTAATGACAAATGACCTCAAGACCAAATCTACTGCACTTAGAGTGCTCCCACTTACAGTCCTCTGAGCCACACTGAAGTACAGTAATTAAAACCCACAGGGACAGAACCAGCAGCAACAGCACACATCACAATACTTATTAGCATTCTCTGCACCCTGCCCAGCTTCTACATTCCAACTTGTACACTGTATCCAAAGTCTCAAGAGTTTAGGCCACATGACAGCAAACTCTAGCCCCCACATACATCTTACCATTTCTTTGTACATTCTACCATCAGCTCCTGGTAGGAAGCCACAAACTGGAACTTGGATGCATGTTTTCCCACGCGCTGGAGTCTCTTCCAAACTGAAGCCATGGTGATGGGTCAATACACTGGAACACTTCTGGATTCTCAACACAGCAGCTTTAATAAAGCAGAAGGTCCAAAGCCAAGGAGCTTTACATGTAAGTCTGTACTTTTTAAAACTCAACTACTACTTGAAATGATGCTTGGAAGTCCATAAGTCTTCTCCCAGTTTCACAGGGTAAATCCCATCTTAGATGAATGGCCCAGTCAAAAGCAGTATGATATACATGACAGGATGAGTGAGAGGAAGCTCCCTCACGGAGACATCACCATTCCACATTCGGGGCTATGTGACATGTATTCTGGAGGGCTGAGGGGGGGGGGGGGGGAAGCAAAACAAAAGAAAAAAAATGAGAGAAAGAATATGAGAAGAAAGGCATAAGTGACTAGATAAGGCTGTAACCTACAGTACCAGTGGTCTACGTGTTTTTCAAACAATGAAACAAAACAACGGCCTCAAAAGCCACTAACATCAAAGGATGTAAGATACCAAGGGAGAAATGCCAGCTCAAACCGAAGACAAGGAGCAGCAAAATCAGGTAACTGGGCATCAATGACCATCCAGAGACTCCAGTCAGTCGGGGCCCTACCTTCTCCTCCCAGTACCACAGAAGGGAGAACAGAGCGGGAAAGTCTCAGGATGCCGTTTAATGTCCCCGGGGCCAGTCAGAGGGGAGGCGGCGTGAAGTCTTTTTGATAAACTTTGTTTTTCAGCTGGTAATTAATGGACTTGACTCCTGGAATATATGCGGGGGGGGGGGGAGGGGGAAAGTAGGGAGCAGGGAGGATTGGCTGTTGTTCAGTCAGAGGGGGAAATGGATGGGAACCCGGGAGTGGAGGGAAATCGCCAGGCACAGGGAGGTCAATGTCCCCGGCTCCAGGCCACTTGGGTTCCCCTTCACCCAGGCTGCCAAGAGCAGGGAAATGAAAACTCCAGCCTGGGGGGTGAAGCAGGGACCCGCAGGGCTAGAGGAACACGCAGGGTGCGGGGTGCGGGGCGCGGGGTGCGGCGCCTCCCCGCCCCCATCCTCTGGGAACAGCCTCCGGGAGCCCCGGGTGTCCTCGGGCACCGAGTCCAGATTCCTGCCCCCCCTGGCCATGGCAGGCGGTGGCCCGCCGCCGTCCCTGTCACCTAGACACGGCCGCGAGACCCCCGCCGGCTCCCGAGCCCGGCCCCGCCTCTCGCCCCCTCCCACCCGCTCCTCACACCTCTAATCCCGCTGCCGGGCTGAGTGTGGCCCCCGCGCCCTCCTCAGAGCCGCTCCTCCATCGCCGCCGCAGCGGCAGCCGCCGCCGCCGCCGCCACCACCGAGTCCTCCATCCCCGGCGGAGCCACATGGAAGTGCCAAGCCAGCCGCGGCTCTCCCCGGAGCCGAGGTCCGCAGCCCCGCAGGCGGACGGCGCCCCTCCACCCGCCCCCTCCCTGACGGACCACCCGGAGACCGTCCCCCACCCTAGGGAGCCATGCCCGAGCCTCCGCTCCGCGCCCAGCACCCCCTTCCCCCGCCTCCCTCCGCCGCCACCACCATCATTACCTCCCCCGCCGCACCTCTCACACTAACCCTACCCACCGCGGCTCAACCTCCGTCCGCCAGACCGCCATTGGCCAGGCCCCACTCGTGCCCCGCCCATCTAGGTGGCCGGGTTTTAGAGCTTCTGTGGCCTCTCATTGGCAGATCGACGTGCTCATCACAGAGGTCCCTCCCCTTAGCTCTTGAGGTGTTTTTTCCTCAGCCGTACCGCGGCGCACTGTCTATCCTTCTTTAAAGAAAAAAAAAAACAACTGGAATCCACAAGGATGATCCCGCCCATTTTTCTGATTGGTTGAGAGAAGGAAGCAGTGGGCGGGAGAAGTAAGGAGTGTTTATAGTGAACGGGAAGCTGATTGCAAAAGGTGGCTGTCCATCAAGGGTGTCGGGCGGAGTTTCTGGCTCTGGGTGGTGGTAGTAGAGTGCTAAGATAGCCGTGTGGATAAGGTGGTTTCTTTCCTGTTCACTTGGATCCCTACCTTAGGCGCGACTTCTACTATTTGCGACTATAGTTTTCCCACACACAACCTTGTTTTCTATCCAATTAATTCTAGAGTTCTTCCCTTCACAAACTGAAATACATACCCAGCCAGGCCCCTTGCCCAAGGTTCAACGGAATTCAGTAAATAGAGCAAAACACAAGACGTTCAAAATGCAATTCTTTGTGCTCTGTTTCTTCCATATTCTTTTAGATATGGTTTTTGTTGTTATTTGCTCTCAACCTCTTTAACCGGTATACTTCTGATGGATCTACGGGGCAGTAATTTTAATGAGGATGAAATAATAACAGAGTGTTGGAGCAGGGGCATTTCACTCTGTTAAAAGGGTCAAAGTTCATATACATTGTGTGTGTGTGTGTGTGTGTGTGTGTGTGTGTGTGTGTGTGTGTGTACGTACATGTATATATAAGACAAGCTGGCCTCGAACTCACAAACCTGTCTCAGCCTCCAGTACTAGGATTATGAGCTACCACACAGGGCTCCACTATCCCTTTTGAGGATATAAGGGAGAAAATAACATCGCAAAGCACACAAAATTGCTTTCAATTTTAAATAACTCACAGACTACTGTACAGAATAAAGACCAAGAATATAATTCTAGCTAGGCGCTAATGGCTCATGCCTCTATGTATTCCTAGATACTCTGGAGGCTGAGATCTGAGGATCACAGTTCAAAGCCAGCTGGGGCAGGAAAATCGGTAAGACATCTCCATTAACCAACAAATAACTGGAAGTAAATATGTGGCTCATGTAGTAAAGCCCCAGCCTTCAGCAAAAAAGAGACAGCACCCAACCCAGGCCCTGGGTCTGAGCCCCAGTACCAGCACAAGAATAAATTAGTTAATTTAATTTAATTCTGAGGGTAACCTACCATTTAGGAACTAAATAAAGTAAGAAAGATACAGAGAAGAAATTATCAGAGAAGTATAAACTCTCAGCAAACTATAGATAGACAATTTGGGAATGAGAGAGAAGCTAACATGAAAAAATAAAAGGTGGGCCTTGGGGGGAAAAATAAGGATCATTCTTAATCTTTCTAAAATTAGAGAACAAGGTATATGAACAAAGTAACTTGGGGAAAAAAAGAGGGGTGTAGAAAAGGATAGTTTGCATGAAAGGAAAGTAGGATAGAAGGATAAGAACTGAGCACAAGTGCAGAAAGTACAAAGCAAAAAAAGGGAGAATTTAGAAGACATATTACTATCTGTTTTTACTACTTTCAGTAAAGAAAGTGATCTAATAATACCATTAGAACAAATGTGGACTATTGAATTTGATAGACTTCATAGAAAAGGGCATGGTTACCACTTAAATGTTGGTAAAATCTGGGTTCTAAAATATTAAAATAACCATAATATTATATTGATTCTTAATTTATATATCCTTAAGAGTCCCAGGTATCCTTCCTGAGTAGTTTATTACATCACTACAATTTACTGACATAATGATCTCATTAACAGACATTAAGGACTAATTTATAGAAATTGCCATAACTATGTTCATCCATTCCATGAACTATGTTCATTCCCTTCAGGAACAACCCATATGAGAATGATAAGGCTTTTGCATCCTGCTTATTATTATTATATTACTGTCTGGAAGATTCTTACACTTTCTCCTGGTAATCTTGGTTTCATTTCCATACTCTTAAGAAAGACAGTATTGCTAAAAACTTAAAAAAACAATGAGTTTTAAATAAGTGTGTTCCTTTGAAGAAGAAAAAAAGAATAGAGTAAGATCCTTATGGAATCTTCCTCAATTAAGCTATAGTTTCAAGACAGCTCTTCTTTTTACCAAAAAATGATTTTCTTGGATGTAAACTGCTCGCTTTGATTCTAGCCCCAAGGTTGCTATGAGAAAACCAAGGTTAGAATTGTTTACTGAATGAGTGAAGAAATTAAGAGCAGACCTTGACATTGTTCTGCTGTTAAGTTCCAGGCTGTCTCCTGAAAACCACATGGAACAGTCTCTTCTTCCCACAATACTTTTAAAAATAGCCTAGCCAATAATGAAATTGATTGAAAAACTTTAAATATAGAAAACTTTGGGATCTTTTGGTCTTCTTATCCAATAATCACTGAGTGCTGAGTATTGACCCTTTTAAATACTATGAATAGGGCATAAAAGTTACAGTCTTTGTTCTCAAAGATTTTTTTTTTAGAAGCCAATGTCCATCATGCAACATAAATTGTTTAATTTTTCTAAGTTCTAGCTTTGTATTCTATGAAAACAATAATCATGAGTGCCTTTCTGGGATGTTGAGAAGAATGAAGATATGAATATAATGTGCCTGGCACATAATGAACAGTCAAGGGATAATTAGGAATAGTGTGTGCTATTGTTGTTCACAGTAAGCTTAAACAGGAAAGAAGCAAGCAAAATAGGTCTTCAAGAACACTTCAGCAATATCTATATGATACCAAGCATCACTGCTTAAAGGATTAACAACTTTCAAACAGTAGATTCCAAGAGCAGTATATAATTTAGGTGGACTTGGGATTTTATAAGAATTAGTTCCAATTTAATTACTCTTAGTAACTCTCGTGTCTACCTTCCTGCTATATCTTAACTCACATCCTTTTGCATGCTAGACATTACTTTTTCCTGAAAGCTTCATTTCTGCTCCCTACCAGAAAGTATATCCTTTTGGGGATTACACTTTATTCCTGTTGCCTCTTTCTAATTCCCTATTTGCTCAGGTCTTGGTGTATCATCTCCTTCTGTCACAGGTTTAATTTGTATGTAATAGATCCATAGGTAACAAATTGTTTTCATTGTCCTGCCTATGTGAGCCTGGTTGTTGGCTGCAAATTTTATAATAGATGTTTCACTTAATAAAAAAAAAACATTTAAAATAATTTGAGGTTTGCTTTTAAGTGTCATTAACCTTAAGATGAAGTTAGACTAGGAAAGAATAAAGGGGAAATGCTGACCCTTAATTCTTCTCTGTCATAGTAGTTTGAAAAAGGATAGAAATTCTTCTCAATGAAACAGCTTGTCTACTAGTCATGTCTTGAGAGAAAACCCCAAAATGAAGATTCTAAAGTCTAAGAAGGGCAGCCATAGGCTTAAATTACTATCTTTCCTGGTCAGTCTTATCTTTGGGTTTTACAGTTTTTGCAGTAAAAATTATCAGCTAGTATTGTTATATTAAACTACTAATGGAATTTGTACCTTAGTCATTGTAATAAGATTTTCTTATAATAATAATGCTACTAGAGGGTTTTTTGTTTTTGCATTGTTTTTTTGCAGTTGTCATAGCAGTTATATACAACATTACTGCAATTTATAACTACTAATAAAATTGTCTTTAAAGCCATAGCCAACAAATTTACTCTCAATGATACTACAGAAATTTTTATGACCTTAAAAACTCACTATGACAGGCTAATACTTTTGAATTTTTAACCAATGGCATTTGTAGTAGTTTTTCTATGTATCTCCTCTTACCCTGTGGCTCTTTTTTTTTTTTAATCTGGTACCTTTAGTATCACACCCACCCTAATTTAGGCTGCACTTTGCTCATTGTGTCAGGAAAGAATATAACAATGTATAAAAATATAACAATGTAGGAAAATAATGTAGAAAAAATAATTTTCTCTTGGCTAGCCTTTGAGGAATAGTGGAATTAAATCCAGTTAGAGACATAGTGTTCCATAAATAACCTCTAGCCACAAGTGACTCCTGAACACCTGAAATGTGGATGGGCAAATTGAGACATACTGTTAATTTAAAATATACAAATTTTTGGGCTGGGAAGGTGGCTCAGTGGTAGAGCGCTTGCCTGAGGCCCTGGGTTCAATTCCTCAGCACCACATAAGCAAAAAGAAAAAAGCCGGAAGTGGCGCTGTGGCTCAAGTGGTAGAGCGCTTGCCTTGAGCTGAAGAGCTGAGGGACAGCGCCCATGCCCAGAGTTCAGGCCCACGACCGGACCCAAAAAAAACCAAACAAACAAAAATATATATATACAAATTTCAAAGACATATTAAGTTAAAAAAATTCAATGTATCTTATTAACAATTTTTATACTGGTTACATATTGAAACTAATCTTTTTTAATATACTGTGTTAAAAATATAAAGAAAAAGACTGGTGGCTCATATCTGTAATCCTAGCTTCTCAGGAGGCTGAGATCTGAGGATTAAAGGCTCAAAACCAGGCCAGAAAAGTCTGTGAAACTTTTAACTCAAATTATCTGGCAAAAAGCCAGAAGTCAAGCTGTGGCTCAACTGATAGAGCACCATCTTCGGTGCTAAAAAGCTAAAGGACAGTGCCCAGGCCCTAAGTTCAAGTACCAGTACTAGTACTAAAAAGCAGGGACGAAAAATTTACTTCTTAGTATGATTACTAGTATAGATAAACAATATGTATATAGCTTACACTATTTTTCTGCTAGAGAGTGTTAGTATAGACAGTTGCTTTCACAATGATGAGAAACAGATTTCTGTGCAGAAGGGGGAGAAGAAATTGGAGCAAGTATAGAGGGAAAAATGCTAGTAGATCTCTGACACTAGGACCTATTCTTACTCTCTTCTGGCATAGGCTTTAAAGAACCTTGTTACAGCAATGGCAAGACCTACTACAGGATCTGAGAACTGAGAGATTCAACATTCTCTTTGATAGAACCCTGAGGATTTGGCAAGCCTCTTAAGAAAAGGCTGGACCAGGCAGGGCTGTACATCTTGAGCAGCTAAGACTTTAGAGTAACACAGTTCAATAAAACTTCCTGTGATAAAGTGTTCTACACTTACCTGTCCAATAGTGGACTTACTAGCCTTATAGGACTATTGGGTACCTGAAATGTGGCTAATGTAACTGTAAGTGAGTTTCACTATCATGTAATTTTAAGTCACTTAAATGTAAATAGTCACAGGTCACCAGAATGGACATATCTTTAAAGATAGTCATAAAGAAGCTTTGAATATTGAACCTAAGACAAAATTCAGGTAGAGACAATAACAAGTCCATAGGCACTGTCCAGTGATGATCCAGCAGGACTAGCTCTTGTTAATCATGGTAACATATTGAATGATTAGAAGTGTTAGAAATTGTTGAGAATATATTATAGGTAATGATGACATTCAAAATATTAACATCATAGCACAGACATTAATCAGAATGGATTGATAATCATAAACCATTGGCCCAATAGGTCCCATTGACGATCAACTAAATATCAACTGATTCTAGTGTATCATTTCTGCTCTGTTCTATCCTCTCAGTTTGGTTCTTCAAATCATTCAAGATAATTTCATGGTGGTAAAGTTCAAATGCACAAATGTTGTATATGCCAAGGTAAATGTAGCCATCAGAGATAATGTACACATTGCAAATAAGTAACAATTGCAGTGGGATTATTGCAACAGAAGATTGAATTGGAATTGGGAACCCATTCTGAGCCAGTCTTGCCTAAATTCAATAAATGCATCTTGTATAACTTCAGTAGAGATTCTTGACTATGACTTTTTGGTTATTTCTCATGAAATATTGAAAGTCTTTGATGAATGATAACAAGCAAACCAACATTAGCTTCCTTGCTCCTGTGTTTTCAAAAACTGGAATAACTTTCAACCTACTACATATAGCATCAAGCCAGTGTTTTCCTCTGAAAAGTTCTAGAATGGCTATATTTAGAATGAACAGGATAATATAATTAATACCTTCCTCAATCATAAAATGAAACTGGAAAGGAAAAGAAAAACCAGTAGGAATTCACAATCTTCAATGGCACTGAATACTCCCCAGACATAAATGTAGCACACACTCCCACTTCCATCTCAAACAGGGCAAAGAACAGAGAGCTGAAGTCTCTCAGAGCTCTACTGACCAGGACACTCAGCATGAGCCAAAAGAAGAAGTCCTGTTACCAAAGCTTGCCCCACATGAGTAGATCTGGAAGGTTAGCTCAGCTTTCAGAAGGCATTACTAATAAACGCATAGGTAATCTTCTGAGCAGGCAAGTGGGAAAATTTCAGGGCAAGAGAAATAACAGGAAAGAGATATAATACGACTCCATGCTTCTCACAGGTCACCTAATTAGTAACTTAGAATACAGCCAACAGATGTTATTTATTTATTTTTATTATCTTTAAGTAGTTGTAGAAAGAAGTTCCCATTCTACAAAACAGTATATGAGTACAAAGTGTCTGACAACATTGTCACCCATCTTTCTTAACCCATCCCTTCTCTCACCTTTTTTTCTTTAATTGAGATTAGGTGATTACATAAATTTCACATATTTTACAGTATTGTGGAACAATGATGCTTAGAGTCACAAACACATTTTAATTTTCATAAGGCAAATTGTCATTATCATGGTCTATACAGTTTGTGAATTCTATGAGCTTTGACATTACAAGTTATTTTTTTCACATCAGGTGATGTTTACATTTCTTTCCTTTTGCTTAGTGTAGGCTGTTCCCACTTATTCTGTTTCTCCTCCTGGCTTCCTTTTGTTGCGTGCATATATCTACCATATATATGGTCCCGAACATGGAGTCATTTAGCAATGATATGACAAAATGGGTGTCTATCCTTTGTTTCTTGAGTCCTGTTTGCCATATCTTCTTATATTTTGGCTTTAGCATCCACATATCAGGGAGACCATGTGCCGTTTTCTCTTTGTTCTTGGCTTACTTCATTCAAAATAATCTCCTCTAGTTCCATCCATTTCCCTGCAAATGCCATTATTTTGTCCTATCTAATGAGCAGCCAACAGATTTTGGTCTGCTAAGCAGAGACTTCGTAAGAGTTATTGCTTATTTCTTCACTCTTCAACTCTTAGATGCTATTTTTAAATATTCCCAATAATGCACCATTGGTCTCTTTCTCGAAGAAAAACACAAATGTTTAGCAAGACTTAGGTTGCTGTGACATATTTGGTCTGCTAAAACAGTCCTTATATCTTTAATATTAAAAATCATATCACTAAAATATTTCTGATACTGAATATACTACTGCACAGAGATACACGTGTTTAAAAAACCCTTTGAAACAACTATCTTGGCAAAAATCCCTTGAAACAATTATCTGACATTCTTAATGTCTTATTTCTCATTTTGAAAACATACGAGCACTTTCTTCCTAATAACCACCTACTCAAATGTAGAAAAGGTTACACTTGGGCCTCTTCTTTTACCTAGCCATTAATAAAGAGATGTATATTTAGCTGAAGTAACTTGATCATATTGAAATATTCATCTTTCCTTGAGCAATAACAGTAAGAATAAGAGGAGGAGTGTTGACTGTTCAACTTCTTTTCTCTTATAATACATTTTTATTAGCTATTCACAAAGTTACCCTGTGCCTATCACAAGGATGTGCATTAGCTTGCAATGTGTATTCTCCAGCATTTATCTTAGCTTACAAAATAATGGTTTCCAAAATTTTGCTGTTACCAGTGATAAACACACTAACTTATTGAATGTTTCTCCTTCATTATGTGTCTTAAAACATGAAATTGTCACAATTTATAATGATGACTGTTCTTTAGCAGTTTACTTCTGTGGTTCCAAAAATGTTATTCGATTAAATAATTGTACCTATAGTTCATTCCGCTTTCTTTTTATAAAGTTCTCTTCACATTATTTGACAACTTGATTTTGTAAGGCTTAAGGCAACATGAAAACTTGTATCAGGTTTTAGTACATGAAGTGTAGCTTTAAATGTGACTTTTTTTATTTCCTTGACATCTTTACTGAAGCTTCCATTCATTGATTAACAAATATTTAGTGGGTGATTATTAAACTCATGGCATTATGCTAGATGTTAGAATGCAGTACATCAAAAGAGACAAAATATCCCTGCCCTCCTACAGCTCATATTCTTTATCTAGAAACCATTATTTATAAGTAGGAAAATTGTGCTCTAAGGTCAGCTCTAGGCAAGACTTTATTAAAAAACTAAAGCAAAAAAGGTGGGGGGCACAACTTAAGTGGTAGAATGCCTATCTAGCCAGAATGAAGAATGGGCCCTGAGTACTTATTTCAGTATTGTGAGAGAAAAAGGATAATAGTTATAGAAGGTAAAAGGATTTTAACAAAAATTCATATATTCCATGTGATTTTTTTTCTTTTGATTTCTTAAAATAATTATCAAAATAACTAAAAAGTAAGTCAGGAATGGTGGTACATCCCAGCACCTGTGAGACTTACCCAGGATTGTGAGTTCAAGGCTAACTGGGCTACATAGTAAGACCCTGTCTCAGAAATTATACTTACAATCCTAGCTTTGCAGGAGGCTGAGATATGAGGATCTTAGTTCAATGCCAGTCTAGCAGAAAAGCCCATGAGACTATTTCCAATTAACCAGCAAAAGATGGAAGTGAAGCTGAGCACTGGTGATTTGGGCCTGTAATCCTAGCTATTCAAGATGCTGAAATCTGAGGACCGTCATTCAGTCAGCTCAGGGAGGAAAGTCCATGAGACTCTTATCTCTAATAAACTACCTGAAAAGCTGGAAGTGGAGATGTGGCTCAAGTGGTTGAATGTTAGCCTTGAGCAAAAGGAGCTCTGAGTTCAAGCCCTAGGAACAGCACAAACAAATAAAAACCAAACACACACACACACACACACACACACACACACACACACACACACACACACACACACACCACACACACACACTGGAAGTGGAGGTATGACTCAACTGGTAGAATGCCAACCTGAGAGAAAAAGCCATGTGCCAGGCTCTTAGTTCTAGTTCCAGTGATACCCTCCCCACATAAATAAATAAATAAATAAACCCAACAATGAAAAAAGAAAAGCCTATTCTCACTCACTCTCAGAAATTGAGACTTTCTTTCAGAGGTTAAATAAAAGGTTTTGTGTTCTATGATTTTAAAGAGGTAAAATATTATATATGTGTATAAATGAATAACAATTCAAAGAGAATATATCTTATGTTAGTGTAGAGATTATAAGTGATATACTTTTTTGTAAATTTTTTTTTGGGGGGGTCCAGTTGTGGGGCCTGAACTCTGGGCCTGGGCGCTGTCCCTCAGCTCTTCAGCTCAAGGCTAGCGCTCTACCACTTGAGCCACAGTGCCACTTCTAGCTTTTTTTTCTGCTTATGTGGTGCTTAGAAATCGAACCCAGGGCCTCATGAATGAAAGGTAAGAGCTCTACCACTGAGCCACATTCCCAGCCCTGTAAATTCTTTTTAAACAATAAAAATGATTGAAATTGTATAATTGTATGGGACTGAGAATGTGGCTTACTGGTAGAGTGCTTGCCTAGCATGCAGGAAGCCCTGGGTTTGATTCCTTAGTACTACATACAGAAAAAGCCAGAAGTGGTACTGTGGCTCAAGTGGTAGAGTTCTAGCCTTGAGCAAAATAAACTCAGGGACAGCCCCCAGTCCCTGGGTTCAAGCCCAGGACTGGCAAAAAGAAAAATGTATAATTGTAATTTTATTTGAAGATACTGTGTAAATCATCATTATATACTCTTTAAATGCTCTCTCACTTTTTGTTTTGTTTTGGTTTGTTTTGTCAGTTGTGGGGCTTGAACTCTGGGCCTGGGCACTGTCCCTCAGCTCTTCAGCTCAAGGCTAGCACTCTACCACTTGAGCCACAGTACCACATCTGGCTTTTTCTATGTATGTTGTGTTGAGAAATCGAACCTAGGACCTCATTCATGTGAGGCAAGCACTCTACCACTGAGCCACCTTCCTAGCCCTTGGTCTCTCACTTTTTAAAAGCTTTCCATCCATAAAAATAGAAACTCTCTCCAAAATAAATCCATTCCAGGTAAATTTGATATATTCTAATTCTGGATCCATTGTGCCAATGACACATTCCAGTTGGAGAATGAATGAAGAATCTTCTTTCAAAAAAACATTGTATTCCTAGGGATTCTTCCTGCATATATAATAAAAAGAAGGATGCGGAGTTATTTAAATATATATTTTATGAACTGGAGTTGCTTTAGGATTCTGAACTTCAAGTTTCTATTTGCATTTCTTTCCTGATCATCTCCTAATTCTGGCTTCTGTTTGGCTGCCCTCTTATGTTTGTGTTTTGGGAAGATTCTGATCTTTGTTTCATTGTCAAGTCAAATAAGCTCAAATAAGCAAATATTTAACTAAGAGCCTAGCTTATGTGAAAGTGGTGAGTTTTATAAATTGTATAAATCTAAGTTGAAGATCTCAAGAAACTGAGACAAAAAGTTATAAATCATAAATATAAGCTATATTAAAAGTGATATAAATTATTTAAGTAATAATAATTTAAATAATAAGTATTTAAATATATAGTATAAATAATTTTAATAACAGCTTGTTGTTGTTTGGATCCTATGTGTCTCCCAAAGGTCCAATACAGGCTAGCTACTATATTGGGACTGAAGCCTTGTGGAAGGTCTTGAGGTCAGTAGAAGCATACACTTGAAGAGAAGTGAGCAACCCAATCTTTTCCTCCCTCTTTCCCTTCCTTTACTCCACAGTGAAGACCTGCCATAGTGCGCTGCCTCACCCAAAAGCAACAGAGCCAACTAACGGACACAAACCATGAGCCAAAATAAACCATTTCGTTCTATTAGTTGTTTATCTCAAGTATTTGTTATAGTAATACAATACTGAGTTATCTAAGATACTATAAAGATTTATAAGAAACTCATTATTGTTGTCTTACAGTTCTAAGAATTCAAGCCAGTTATAGTGAATCACAGGAGACTGAGATTCAGAACTTCAGCTACTGACACAGCTCTACCAGTCACTAATCAGGGCATCCTAGGAGAGGACATGACTCACTTGGAATCTGGAGGAAAAGGGGCATAAACATAATTCGTACACACAAACACATATAAGATATCCATATGATATATGATATATCTACACTTTCATATTATATATGTGTATATACATATACATGAATGTGTATATATATATATATATATATATATATATATATATATATATATATATATATATATATATATATATATTCTAAGTCAAGCAGACACAATTCTGGGATTATTGGAATTATAAAGAGAGCTCTTTTCTCTGGGATTGGTAACCATAAAGGAGTCCACTGACAAAATTCTACCTAAGGATTAAGCCTAAATAGAGGAAGCCAAGAGAAAAGGCAGAGAAAGAGATGTTTCATCTGTCTCAAATGTAAAATGGGGAAAAGGAAAATGGTGGTTAGCTACCTGGATAAAAGAGCTGGAAGAAATAAGTTTTAATAACCTTTTCCAGTTTTAAATCTATGATTTAAGAAGTATCTACATGAATACACATATAAAATTTGTTGTTTAAAAAAAACTTTAAGAATGTGTCTAACTTTGTTTCCATTATGATAATCTAGTTTGTGCTATCTCCTCAAAGGGAGGATGTGTGACTTTCTTGTCCCTCTATCTCATGGACCCATGGATGTGATAACAGTGAGAGCTCTAGCAGCTGACTTGAACAATAATGAAAAGGAATGACAAAGTTGCAAGTAAGAAGAAGCCTAGGCCCTAACAAAGTCACAGAGCTACCACATTCGCCTACAACTGCCTATCATTACTTCTTATACATCAAAGAAAATAGCATATACACCATAGTTATTTTTGTTTGTTTTCTGTCACACATAAAGGGAGTTCATTCTAACAAATACACTGGGTTTATAAAGAAAAACAAGAAAATGGACACTTTATATTGGCACAGAGAGTTTACTCTTTTAAAGCCCATTTTTCTTCTAGATGAAACAACTTTCTAAATTACCCTGAGATGGTTGCCTCCCTCTCTCTCTGGCATTTTTGTATCAGTTGAGATCAAATTCCAAACATTATGGGTTTCCAATTTGATTCATTTGTAGGTAGAAAGCAGAATCTTGATTTTGAAATACACTTCTTGTGGAAAGCTGCATTCTACCTTAGCTTCTTAACCTTGATTAAATCTGTATGATTACTTTAAGCATTTGCATAAGGATCCTAACAACACCATCAATGTTTAAAAATCATACATTTTAGATGAAGATAGTGGCACACTAGTATGTGGAAGCCTTAGACAGGAGAATTACAATGTTGATGCCACCTGGGGTACATTGTGGGACAGTCTTACAAAAGAAATCTTTGATGTGGACAGAAGGGAACCTTACTGCATTGTTGGTGGGAGTGTAAACTTGTTCAACCACTTTGGAAAGCAGCCTGGAGGTTCCTCAAAAGACTCCACATAGAGTTCCCCTATGACCCAGCAATCCCACTTTTGGGCATTTACCCAAATGTTCACAAACAAGACCACACTAGAGCTAACAGCACAACTATGTTTATTGCAGCATTATTTACCATAGCTAAGATATGGAACCAACCCAGATGCCCCTCAGTAGATGAATGGATCAAGAAAATGTGATATATATACACAATGGAATTCTATGCCTCCATCAGAAAGAATGACATTGCCCCATTTGTTAGGAAATGGAAAGACTTGGAAAAATTATATTAAGTGAAGTAAGCCAGGCCCAAAGAAACATAGGTCCCATGGTTTCTCTTATTTGCAATAACTAGTATATGTCTGAGACAAGCAGAAAAGGTCAGATAAGGTGATGTTAGGGAAATGAACCCTAAGATATGTATTCAAATGTTTTTTTTCTTTCATGCAATTGTTTCTAACACATAAGATTTATTTCTTTGTTGCTTTGATGTCCCTCCCCCACAGTATAACCCCTGCTTTCACTGTATTTGATGTTGGTATAATTTGTGGAGGGGAAGAGAAAAAACAAATCATTTAAATGGGGATACAGGTGGACCCATTGCAACAATGGGTCCATAACAAGTCGTTATGCCGAAAACGAACTTTACAAATTTGGTGGTGGGGGGGATTGGGTGGAGGAGTGGTGGAAGGATGGGAAGGGATGGGAAGGGGAAACAAAGGAGGAGGCTACAATGCTTGATAAGAAATGTACTCATTATCTTGCCCATGAATTGTAACCCCTCTGTACAGTATTTTCACAATAAAAAAAAAAAAAAAGAAATCTTTGAACTGGAGATGTGGTAGAGCTCAGTGGTAGACCGAGTATGTGCCAGTCTAGCAAGCACTAGGCCCTGTGTTCAAACCCTAGTACTTCCAAAATATGTGTGTGTGTGTGTGTGTGTGTGTGTGTGTGTGTGTGTGTGTTGTGTTCCTGGATACTGGAGCCCTCTGTGACTTTAACTGGGTGTGGTGATACATGGCTAAAATCCCAGATTGATGGGAGGCATAGGTAGGATTGTGGTTTGAGGCTGGCCCCAGGCAAAAACTGCTAGCTCAGTAATAAAAGTAGTTACAATTTTAAAATGAATTTCAATAGTAATGGATATTTTGTTTCAAAGAGTTGCATTCAAAAGAGATTCTAAAATATCCTTTTGTTCTTTATTTCTATTGCGCTTGAATTTTTCTCCACGGAGACTGCAAGTACGGTTATTTCTTGTTTCCACAGCTCCTGGAGGAGGCACTGTGTTTCTGAGAGTTCTGTAACTTGAGTTTTGTTGAATTTAAGGGTGCTTTAAAAAATAAAATGACAATATACTTTGAAAGTTCTTTTTAATGTTTAAATAGTTGTGTGGGTTTGGTGACTACTGAAAAACAATGGGATGCTGAGTAAATATGAGTCACACCCTGATTGGGCTGATGCTACAATAACCTCCTCAAGGTTTTTATTGCACCTTTCATGAATCAGAGCCTGAACTGTCCTCTGAAACTTGAAGCCTGTCTTATGTCACTTTTACCAAAGAAAGGAATCGATGCAATTTCTGGTTGGTAGAGACAGGACTTTTGTTTTTAATGGTTCTGTTTTGATTTATTTCTGCTCTATGATTGAGGCATAATTAGAAAAACAATGATGCAGAAAATCAAACAATGTCAGAACATGAAAATTATTCCTTAAATATCCCTTCTGAAGAGGTGTATTGTTACTTAACTTTGTTAACTAAATTAGCCAAGTACAAGGGAGGAGACAGTGTTGTTTGCAGGTGTTATCTGGAACATCTAATTTCTACACCCAATGCTAAAGTCCTTCCTTCAGTAATTCTTTTGCAATCTAAAAATCAGAGCCTAAAGGAGAATATCTTTTAAAAAATTCACTACTGGTTATGTTATCTCACTGCTTTTGTAGGAGTCAAGCAATGAAAAAGAAAACTGAGGGTCTTCTTTTCTGTGAAAGGTGAGCACTTCTTCATTATGGTAGACTTCTTCATTATGGTAAGCATACCATCTATCAGTTCATTTAATTGGAAACCTGAACAGTAACTACTTTGGGATTGACACTTTTGCTAACATTCCTTGAATCTATTCCTCCCCATACTGTGTATGGACACACTATGTTTTGGAAACTTGGTCTTTTCCTAGCTGGTCTATGCAGATTCTAGAGTCTTTAGAGAGTTCTTTAAAGGAATATAGTCTATCTTTTTACTGGATATTGTGATTATTGACACAAAATAAGTGCCAGCAAATATTGTCAAGTATTAGTTGATAAATATTACTATCATTTCAATTAGAGTATTTTGTTTTATGCAACAGTGTATTATTAATATGGTTGGCCAAAAGATTCAAACATTCATTTTTTAAAAAGAGTTTCTAAATGAAATAAATTGTGTGTAACAGTAAATAGTGTTTTCTAAAATATCCACTAATCACTAATGGGAGTGCTATCCAGCCCTTTTTAGCTGAGATAAAAATGTTTCCCTGTTCCCAGTGACTTGAGCTGTATTCAGATACACACAGCTTAGTACAAAGAGATGACACAGGGGATTTCTTATCTGCAATGCAGAAAGCAATCCAGAGATAATTTACATCAGAACTTGCCGTTAGGTCCATATGGCACCTATTCATCATTTAGGGGTTCAGTACCCTATCTGTAGAGCTTCAGCGATCTGGAGAGATATTGCCCACTTATTTATGCTTGGCTGGATTGAGAATATCAGGAGAAGAAGAAGTGAAGAAAAACATCACTCTCTGCAAGACTTGGCCCTGGATTTCAGATTAGCACCAACTTGTCCAGGAATAGCTGCCTCTGTCCCAAACTGTAGGCACAATGCAGATGCCACAAGGTGTATTATTTATGGGTTGCAATCATGCATGTTATTCTTGGCAGCCCCACAAAAGACTTGACTGTGGGTAAATGTAGAACTGGCTTTCTTTTGTTTAGCACAAAGCCTCACTCACACTGGGCAAGTGGGCATTTCCAGTGATATGTCATCATGTATTTGTAACAGAGTGGCTCTCAAAAGTCAAATTAAGAGTTAACCAATCCTCTTCCGGTGCCTACTCCTTAGACAGGGAAGACTGTATTCTCTTATCCCTATTGAGAAGAAAGTGACAAAGGGTTCTCCTCGTGGGTCACAAAGTCAAAGAATCAATCCCTTTTATGCTACAGAAATTTTGTCTTTCCTCCAACTCATTGCTTCAAAAGATTATCTAAATCTTTTGAGTTGAAAGAATCTGGTCTTTTATCCTTCAGTCATCATGATGATCTCAGAGATGGGAAAGAGGGAATTGTGAAGTCTACTCCTCTCCCTCTCAACCCTGAGAATATTGAGATATACTTGGCTCTGAAATTAAAGCGCTGAAGTAACTCTAAAATTAAAACAAAAAAAGATAAACCAACATGGTTTAAATTGTGTACTTCTAAAATTATGTGAAAGTCCTAACTCTAGAGCCTCTGAATGTGACTTTATTTTGAAATAGAATAGTTACAGAGGTAAAGGTAATTAGTTGAGGTTATTAGGTAGGCCCTGTTCCAATGTGACTGGTAGCTTTATAAAATGGAGAAATTTATGGTGGTGTTGTAGTACATGGCTAGAATCCAGCAAAGGGCAAAAGCAGGAGGATTTTGAGTTTAAGGCCAGTCTGGGAAAAACTAGCAAGATTCAATATAAAAATAAAAACAAAGTAGAGAAATTTGGATTCAGGTATGTACACCTGGAGAACTCCATGTGACCATGAAGGCAGAAATCAGAATGATGCTTCTGTAGCCAAGGAATACTAAACATGAAATTAACCTAAAACCAAGTCAAAGTTTTGAGGTTTCTTTTGTCCCCCCCATAAGTTTTACTGAACTGTGCCTAATAATTTAGGCCTTTGTCATTTTTTAAATAATAATTTTATTTTTATATTCACATTTCCTTTGGATTATTTTGTGTGTGTGTGTGTGTGTGTTTGCACGCGCACACGCGCGTTTTTGTGCTGGGCATTTTTAGAGCTCCTCATCCATTGGGGTTCTGCAAGCTCTGCTCCTTAAACAGCAAATGTTAGTGCTCTGGCAGCACAGGGGGAGTTTCTCAGACATCCATGGTCGTGCTCCTTCTCATTTACTGTCTGTGTGGTTGAGGTGCCAACATCCCTTAGCCTCTCCCATTACTGAAAAGGAATGTACATGTTCCAGGCCAAGCCAATGAAACTTAATTCAGGGCTTGATGTTGACATTTCTGGGAAGGAGATAGTGTCTCTTTGACTATGAGTTGAAAGAATACAAAGCTGGAGCTTCTGCTGGCACCAGGTGAGGGGAATCTCCTGATAATGAAGCAAAGATGGGTAATACAAGTGTCAAGAAGGAATAGGAGGGTGGGAATGTTGATTTCACACCGTATACCTCCTGGGATCCAGCCAAGCCCAAATCTTTCAGTGGTATAAGTCAACACATTCCTTTTGCTTAGACCATTTTGATATGAATTCTTTGTTTTTTGAAACAGTAATCACCCAAATACAGTCAGTGTTTCTTTTTTCCTTCTCTATTCTCTAATTCTGGCTTTGTGTGCAAAGGTCAATTTACATATTCAGTCATCTCCTGTGTTGTAAATGAGCATCACTTCAACATCAATAAATAGAGTGTTCAGCAAACTTGCCACTGCTAATTTTATTCTCCTACTTTAGAAGTTATGCTTAGTAGTTCCAAGAAATCCAGCAATGTTTTGATCTAGAAACAGATAGTATGACTTCTGAGGTCAGAAAACTGAGTTCAGAGTTTGATATTGTTGGCACCATTCATCTGTCTGATTCCTAGATGTCAAAATGATCTTGATTTATTTCTAGATTTTGTCAGTCAGTTTATCATCTGTGATCTGCAATATAGAATTCAATGACATTCACATTCTGGGCTGGGTACAGGATTTTCTTGGTGCAAGTTAGTATGTGACTTGGGTTTTATAGCTGCTATAAAAATAAATATACATTGTTTTAATAAATAAAAAACAAAAAATAATAAAGCAGAAAATAAAAGTATGAATCCAAAGACACTAGTAAAGTTTAACAATTTCACTGGTAAAATAGGTATACCAATCACATCCTTCCTAATTGGCAATCCAGACTCTTTCTGAATGTCAAAGTATCACAAAGGACTGAGGTCTCAGCTCAGTGAGTAAGAAGTCTTATTTATGGGAAGTATTCCTATGCATTGAGTCAATTGCCTCCTTCCTTGTAACTTTAGTGCATCAGGATTTTATTTAAGAGAACTTAATGATCATTCAATCCAACAATTCCATTTTGTGCCTGTGATCTGCCTTTTGAGTATTCTTATTATCTCTGTAATGTTCCTCTCAATGTTTTATGATAGTATTTTTGTTCTTCCTATTACATACATTTGCTTCTCTGGAATAAATAGACCCAGAAGCTCTATTACTTCCTTATCCTAGGCAAAGTTCTCTGAAACAGTATCCTAATTTCTCGCCCTCTCATTCCAGTATGTGATATATACTCTCTCTCCCCTGAATTTCTCACTACCATTCATGCACAAGTTAGAGATTACCCTCCAGGTGCAATTCTAATGAAGCAAAACATACTCTTCAGTATTTTGTGCTTATAAGAATTCAAATCTCCTAACTATCACACTATTGGCTATAAATGACCTGTCAACAGTTCTGGGAAAGCTAGAATTTTCCATAGGTAAATTGGTTAGCTTTCAAATCATCAGACTTGTCAATGGTATAAAATTCTGCTGTTATAAGGCATCTCACTAGTTCCCTAGCATTGTCTTATTCCAGTCAGGCTATCTGTTGATTTCTGTTATAAAAACAAGCCATGAGGATATTGCTGTCATAGTTAAGGCAATTTTCCATTATTTGGGGATAAATCAAATTGAGCTGAATTGTTGGAAATAGAAGAAAATAAATCAAAATTTAAAAACAAAATAAAACAGGACACCGTTTCCATTAAAGTATTATGATTAAATGCAAAGAATAGGTTTTCAGATCAAAAGACAGTCTTAGAACATAGGCTGTATCTTCCTAGCCAAGTAGTCTTGACCAAGTTGGCCTTGCTAACGAGTCTATGTAACAAATCAAAGAAAGACTTGATAAATAGGATTATATCAAACTTAAAAGTTTCTGTATGGCAAAGGACATAGATAACAAGATAAATAGAAATCCCACAGAATGGAAGAAGATTTTTTTCTAGCTATACATAAGGATCCAGACTATACTTAGAGCTTGAAAAATAAATCGTTTAAATAGAGATTCAGGTGGACCCATTGCAACAATGTACAAGTTGTTATGTTGAAAAACGAACTTTACAACTCTGGCCGAGAGGGGGTGGGAGGAGGGTAGGTGGAGGTGGGATGGGAAAGGGAAACAAAGGAGGAGGCAACAATACTTGATAAGAAATGTACTCATTATCTTGCCCATGTAATTGTAACCCCCTCTGTATGGTATTTTCACAATAAAAAAGAAAGAAAAAGAAAAATTAAATCCTCAAAAGTTAAACCCTCAAAGAAACAACAGTACAATTAACAAATAGGCTAATGACTTAAAGACAGACTTCTCAGAAGAAGTAAAAATGGCCAATAGACATGTGAAGAAATGCTCAAAATCTCTGGCCATAAAGGAAATGCAAATCAAAACAACAGTGAGATTCCATCTAAATCCAGTTAGAATGGCATATTATCAAGAAAACAACAACAAATATTGATGAAGATGTAGCAAAAAAGGAACTCTGAATATACTGTTGGTAGGAACATAAGCTTGTTCAACCACTCTGGAAAGCAGTATGGAGGTTTCTCCAAAAACTAAGCACAGAACTAACCAAGCCCCAGCAATTCTATTCCTAGGCATTTATACAATAGACACTGGGTATTTATACAAACACACTAGTAAAGCCATCAGCACAACCATATTCATTGCAGCACTATTCACAATAGTTATAATTTAAGGTAATAGGTTATGAAACTTGGTCATAGTTCTTGGGAATTTAATTTTTACTGACTATACGTGGATAGTTTTTTTTTTCTTTAATGTGGTGTAGTTTCTGTGTGCTCTTCCAGCAAAACAATGACTTTAGCTTTTGTAGAGTGATAAAGCAATAGGAGACAAAACAACAACAACAATAACAAAGGATCTCTACAATTTGACACCCTGTGTGGCAATTTCCCACTCAGATCTGTAAGATCACAACTGGAGGATAAGACTAAATATCAGTCATCCAGTTAAAATCAAAAAGGTAACAACATTGACTATTTCTGAAATGTGAATTTTGAAAGGAATATAGGAATTCAGATAGCAAAATGTTGGTAAAGGATAGCACAATGTCATTACATCTATCCTAATAGTTGCTAGGCAAGAAACCAAGATGAATAACTTTCAACAGCCAAACCAAATATTATATCTGTATATCTGTACCTTTGGTTGTATTTTCCCATTCACTAAGGATTACTTTAAGACAATTATCACTTTGTGAGATGGGACACATACAACAATTACCCATGGTGGAGAGTTTATAATAAAAAAAAAAAGTGGGCTGGGAAGGTGGTTCAGTGGTAGAGCGCGTGCCTTGCATGTATGAGACCCTGGGTTCGATTCCTCAGCACCACATAAGCAGAAAAAAAAAGCCTGAAGTGGCGCTGTGGCTCAAGTGGTAGAGCGCTAGCCTTGAGGTGAAGAGCTGAGGGACAGCACCCAAGCCCAGAGTTCAGGCCCATGACTGGACGCCCCCCCCCCCCGAAAAAAAAGTATGGGTGAAGTTACATTAATCTAGGATAGATTTATAACTGGTTTTTGAAGAATTTAGCTCTATTTTTGGCCCCCTTCAATTAAAAGACTTCTAATTCTTAATAACCAGATGATTTCCTGGTGCCTGAATTCAAACGTGAAGATTCTCAGGATAATAAAACAGCTTTTTCATGGATTCTTCCTTTGAATTTTCCCTCCCCCCTGAAACTGCAAGGTTTTTCTTGATAGGATTTCAAAAAAGGAAAAAAAAATGACCTTGTTTTACCAAGACTCTTTCCCCATCATATTCTAAGCATACTATTTAACTTTTCTCAGTTACAATGCCATATCAATAGTTTTTAAAAATTAGTTTACTTTATGGTTATTATAGAGGTGATACTTTTCATTATCTTTAAGACAAAGCCATTTTCTCTGATTGGGAGCAGAAGGTGGCCACCTTCAGCATATCCACAAGAAAGCAATTGCTCCAGAAGTTTCTGAAGTACCCCAAGAGCCAGGACTTACACAAATAGGCACTTTGAAATCACTTACTGAAAGGCATATATAGTCAGACAAATTACAAAATTACTGTTCAGGAAAGGAAATCTGAATTTCAGCCCTCATCCACTCCTAATAGGGCATTTTTCACAGTGCACAAACATAGTACGTTGTACTATATTCATTTTTAATAGCTCCTTCTCTAGCCATGCCATAGGCCACCGACATTGGAAATGACACCACATCTGGGTGCTGGTAGGAGCAATGTTTGAAGCAAGCCAGAGCAGAAAAGCCCATGAGATTCTTATCTCCAATTAACCAATTTTTAAAAAGCCAGAGGTTGAGGTGTGGCTCAAGTGGTAGAGCTGCAGTTCTAAGTGAAAAACCTAAATGAGAGTGCAAGTTCAAACACCAATAGTAGTGCACAAGGAATAAAGAAAGGAAGGAAGGAAAGAAAGAAAGGAAGGAAGGAAGGAGGGAAGGAAGAAGGGAAGGGAAGGGAATGGAAGGGAAGGGAAGGGAGAGAAAGATAGAGGGAGGGAAGAAAAAGAGGGAGGGAGGGAGGGAAGGAGGTGATAATGAGGGGGGAGGGAAGGGAGGCAGAAAGGAAAGGAAGAAAGAAAGAGGAGGGAAAGAAAGAAGGAAGGAAAAAGTAAGGAAAGGAAGGAAGGAAAAAAGAAAAAGAGAAAGAAAGGGAAGGAGGAAAGGAAGGAAGGAAGGAAGGAAGGAAGGAAGGAAGGAAAAGGAAAAGAAATGATACCACAGGAGAACCTCCAGTTTCTGCCTCCAGAATGTTTCTCTAATCTCTCCATTTCACTGAACTGAACAAACTTCCTTCCCTCTATTCAGTGTTTCTCAAACTTTTTGACTGAGGCCCACATGGGTAGAGTAAAATGCTCTAATTTATCGATCATTCCTGCTTTTCAAAACATTCATTATTAGCAATAAGCTATTGTACAAAACATTGGGTACATTATGTGAATATCTGCTGTACTAATGTTGGTATAGATGGCTCCCATGTGTACCGCAATCTGAATGTGTTTTAAAGTATAGGTTTTGTCAACTTACACTGTACAGGCACCACTATCCTATTGTATGGTTAATAATATAGATGGCAATGAAGGTAAATGAAATATAATTTCTGATTAAAAATCTGGGATGGTAATTATTGAAAATACAACAATTCACTAATACTGATATTGAGAATAAAACAACCTTCTCCAAAGCTGAGGATATTTCAACAATCTGTCCATGAGTGTTTATAGAAGGAACTTTTCAAATATCACCAAATGCTGCCTACTGATCAGGCAAATTCTAAATCCTTATTAAACTGCAGTTCTTTGTTAAGTTTTTATATATGATTACTAAATATTATTAACTTATTTCCCCCTGTGCTTTCTTGGCTTGATTGCTCACCTGTCACTCTAACGCTCAAGCCATACCTCTCACCCAGCTGTTTTTGCTTGCTCTTTTGGAGATGGAATAGTCTAGACTTTTCTGCTCATGATGGCTTTAAACCACTATCCTCCAGATCTCAGTCTCCTAAGTCATTAGAATTACAGGTATGAGCCACTGGTGTCCAGCTAAAACAACTGTTAACTTAGTAGTTCTTAGTAAGTAGAACATAATTTGCTGGTATGATCCACAGAAGAGACAATTAGCAATTGGTTGTGGGGCTTCAGGAGTATGCTTCTGACCTACCTGTTGGCTGTGGTCCATATCTTGCAAATCACTAGATAGATGGTTGGCTTGGCTTTCTGATTCTTGAGTTGCTGTATCACCTTTCCTGTTTCACCCTTTTCCACTATTGTGGTATCCTGACCCTCAGCTGTAGCCAACAATCTAGGGCTGTCCTATCCTGATCCTCCAAATCCCCAGTCTCTAGAGGTCTTCTCTTCAAGGGAGAGTATGATGTTATTCTCTAGCTGGGTAGACTCCAGGTGGTCACCCTGCAGCTTCTGTGATGCCATAATAGGAGAACTTGAGTGAGACACAGTGGGGAAAATTCTGAAGACATGGTCACAGACTATGTCTGCCTTGCCAACTGTTTGACAATAGGCAAGTTACCTCACTTTTCTGCTGAATGGAAATGTTAATACTAATCTCTAGATTTCTTGTGAAGATCAAATGACATGATGTATGATAAAGGATCGTGAAGTATAAATTCATTCATAAAAGCAATACATGTGTGTTATTGTTACAGGTACCTGGTTTGTTCTATTTTCTAAGTGTAACATGATACAGGTAGCTGGATTGTTCTATTTACTAAGTATAATTGATATTAGGATTGCTATGATGTGTAAGAATGATGAACAATTCAGATTGTTAACAGTGTATGTCAAATTGCTAAGATTACATAGACCCTAGGGACCACCAAGGAAGACTGGTGAATTTCTGATTATTCAAGTACTTGTCTCAATGGTCATAAATTCCTCCCCCCCCTTTTTTTTTCTAAACTTTTCAAGAGTAGGAATTAATTTAGATTAATTCAAAAACATAAAGGTTTTTTTGTTTCTTTTCTTCCTCCTTCCCCCCACCCACCCTTTTCCTTCCCACTGGAGTTTAGGAACTCATGGAGGATAGTGGTTAAAATATGCTAAGAATTTTTCCCTCCACCCAGTCAGGAATGTGTCCTGCTTGGGGCTCTTAGCAGGAATGTAAGGATTGCCAGATAAAGTCCAGCCCTTGAGGCAGTCAGAGCTTGGGGATATGGGCTGCTGTATGGGCAGTCGCCTTTCTTTCCAACCAGACCTTCATCAAAATTCCCCAGAGGCTGCTCTGAAACTGACAGTAGAAGCCAGAACTGGAGATACAGGACTAACCTCTGCAGCCAGTGGGTAGAAAGACATTGAGCTGGAACTTCATCAGTGTTCAGTCTTTGATTTTTTTTTTAGGTGTTCTAATTTACATTTTAAATAACTCCCAAAGGCTCAGGTGTTAAAGGCTTATCTTTAGTTTGATGTTATTCAAAGGTGGTGGAACTTTTAAGAGATGAGACCTAGTAGGAGATCTTAGATCATTGGAATTGTGCCCTTGAAAAGATTTTGGAAGCTCTTGTCCTCTCTTTTTCCCTTTCCAATTGCCATGAGGTGAGCATGTTCCTCCACCCCCCTGCCCACCCCCAGCTTTGCTACAGGTCAAAGCAACAGGGCCAATTTACCATGGCTTGAAACTTCTAAAATAGACTATTAGGGGGTGTGTGTGTGTGTGTGTGTGTGTGTGAGAGAGAGAGAGAGAGAGAGAGAGAGAGAGAGAGAGAGAGAGAGAGAGAGAGAGAGAGAGAGAGAGAGAGGGAGAACTAGGGAAAGTAAAGGCCACTCAAAAGAATGAAAAATAGGACCCAGAAACTGATTGCCTCAACCTTTCCTCTCTTTAAGTTCATTATTCAGGATTTTTGCTACAGAAACAGAAAGCTGGTCAACAAAATTATTTGGAATCAACACAGATGTAGGGTTAAAAACAGGTTCTGCCATTTATGTTTGTTACATGACCTGGGCTAAATTATCTCTGAATTTGATTTTTTTTTTCCACTGATAAAATGAAAATATGAATTGTATCTAACTCTCATGGAGTGTGGACCAAGTGAATAAATAAAGAATATAGAACACAAGGCTACAAGGCCTATTTTTCATGACTATTTTTAAATAGTCTCAAGACATTACAGTATACAGTAAGTTTTCACATTAATTACCTGCTTAAAATTTCATTAAATCAGTAATGTAAACTTGAACATTCTAGGGTGGTTTCTTATAATGTTCATCTTTTAGGACAAATAACAGATTTTCAGCTCTGGCGGTTATTACTGGGTCTTGGCTTAGTTCTTGTGCACACCTTGTCCCTAATATGGTTTTTGCACTGAGGTCCTAGTTATGAGCAGGCTTCCAGTGTTCTGTCTGTATTGAGCCATGGCAGTTGTTCTTACATAGGTACCTATGTGTACTGTGTTCTTGGAAAAAGTGCTTGTCAGAAGTCAAAGAGAGAGGCTCAAAGGCCTCAGGGATTCTGACAAAGTTGAGAGCCCTCTGGAATACCCCTGCCTTCCTGATCTCTTACGTCTAACCTCAAAGTTTTACCTGACTTAGAGGTCTACTGTGGCCCTTAGGCCTCTAATACAGGGATCTGTCTGCCTGCTGCTTTGCTTCCAGCAGTTTTCTTGGGAGAAAACATGGGTGATCTCCTCCCTTATTCCGATTAGAACTCTTAGTACATTGCTCTGCAACATTTTGCATTCCTGAAGTCATTGTGCTTCTCAACTTCCCTAAACCTCAAATCTTCCTTCCTACAATTAGATGAGATCTATTAAGTCCTTCTAAAGACTTAATCTCAGATTTTAAACTGGTGCACTGTGGAGGAGAATGTAGCACTGACCTATTTTCTAAAATCTCTGTGAGCTAGCTTCCTGACAACTCTTCCTTCTCAAATATCATTATGGTTTGTGGAAATGGAGTTCCATGTTGAGCTAGACATCAACTTATCTCCCCACTGATTGCCTTAATTTTTTTCAGACAGGCTCGTGCATATTACTCTTTATTTCATACTTCATGAACCTCAGAAAAATATTATCCTTTTCTTTTGTTAGTAAGAACATACTATTTGGAGGTAAAAACATTTACAAAGCAATTGTTTTTATTGACCTATAGCTCCTAAAAGCATAGCTAGGACTGAACACGAGGCAAGCTGCCCTTGGACTTAGCAGGGAGTCTAGTAAGTAAGAACCAAGAAAAGGCATGTTGTGGAGGAGGTAGCTATTATCCCCATGAAACTATGGGCCCGAACAAGGCACTAAGGCAGAGTATGAAAAATTTAGTCAACTCTCTTATAGTATGGACTTTGTTAGTGCCAGGCAGAGATGTTGCAAGGTATGATCAGATAAGGGGTAAAACCTGAGCAAAGGTTGCCTACCTTTGGCTAAGCTCCAGATAGAAAGCCTGTTTATGGGAACAGGATCTAGGCCTAGAGAGGCAGAGCGGTTAAAGAGAGATGGAACACTAAGATCCCCGTCCCTATCTAAAGTTCTGAGCAGTGTCAGGCATTCAGTGTAACCCCAGGCAAATGTGTACTTGATGCTGAAAGTACCTTTTAGCACCTCCCTGTACATATTCCCCAGATACTTTCTCCTGGTTATTTGTCTCTGTGCCTCCTATTGGGGACCGTGGTTTGGCTGTTGTCTCTTCCAAACTATTTTAACATTATCATTGCCTTCAGCTTTGCCCAACCATTATTCCCAATTCCACTCTACATTTTACTAAGAAGTAAACTCTCCAGATCTAAATCTCTAGATACAAGGCTTACCCATGGATATTTCATCTGTCCCAAACTCATCATGTTTACCCTGAACTCTTCTGCTCCTCCAGCCTGCCTTATTTTGCTGACTAGCATCCTAGCCAGAAATCTAAAGCTTAGCATAACCTCTTGATTATCTCAACACTAACCCACAGTGACTCTAGGCTGTGGTACATTTCCTCAATGCTTATCCATATCTAGTTCTTTCCTTCCTGGATATTATTCTTGTTTCACTTCCAGTTAAGTGGAGACTTTTGGCTAGTTTGGGCCAATGAAATGTAAATAAAGATGTATGAATTATTTCTGAGATAAATTGAAATGCTTATTCTTAAGTTGCTTTACCTACAACAATTTTTTTCCTGTCCTATGGAATGCAGTGGCAGAGTCACAAAATCAAAGTACCCTGGGAAGTGGTCACCTTGAGGAGGGGATTGCCTGGGAGAGATGTTGGGATCTGCAGCAGATGCTACAAAATGGAAAAGAAATGTTTGTGTTCAGTTACTAAGATAGGAATAATTTGTTACCATAGTATAATCTAGCCAATCCTGACTATATGATCATGAAGGATTGTTGATTTTTACCACTTCATATTTCTTGAATCAGCTTCTCTTCTTTAGCTCATCTGCTGATCTAGCTCAGAACCTCAATAACTTCCTTCCAGGACTAATTCAAATGCTTTAAAAAGGTTTATTTCCAGTTTGGCACCCTCAGACTAATCATCCAGACAGATACTGGAATGGCCTTTGTATAATTCAAATTCAACCACATATCTGGGATTTCTTTGCTTCACAGGCTTTCTACCCCTATATGACAGGTCTCATCCTGGGCAAGCCTCATCTGCTTGCATTTTATGCCCAGCAAAACTCAAATGTTTGTGCATTCAAGAATAATCCATGCTGCTTCAACTTCCATGTTTTTGCTCAGGTTGCATTTATATGAAACATCTTTTTTTCAGTACAGGGGATTGGACTCAGGGTCTGACATTTGCTGGGCAAGCACTCTGCCACGCTGTCACTCTACCATTTCTTTTACTTTCAGTGTTTTTTATATAAGATCTCACACTTTTGCCAAGGCATGTTTTGGACTGTAATTTTCTTACCTCTGCCTCCTGAGCAGCAGAATTATATCTGAAACATCCTTATATACCTTTTACCATTTTCTTAACCTGGAAAACTCCTTGTTCTTCAAGACTAGATTTTAGTACCAGCTTTTTTGAGAAGGCTTCTTGTTAGGCTTAGCCCTCCTACATACTCTCAAGTATTCTCTACATGTTACTGACCACATTATACACATCTGTTTATCAATCTTTCTAGAATACAAACTTAACCTGTAAACCATGTTGAAACATAGTAAATACTAAATTGTAGGAAATATTGAGATAATGAGATTCAGAGTTCATATGGGCATTTGTGGTTCATACTTGAACCCCAAATCTCAGGATGTTGGTCTGTGTTGCAGTCTTTAAGAATTTAACCAGAGAGTTTCATAACTCTGGTGGATCTCCAGGTCCAACGAAGCTGGTATTGGGGCTATGACTACATATTAAGGTTAGTAAATGGTAGGCCCAAGATAGGAATTATTAACTTACTGTCCTTGCCAAAATTGTTTCAAGAACTGGAGAGACATTACATTAAATGGGTACTGTGAAGAGACATCAGGTGAGGCAGATGCAAAGAAAACAGTTGTGACTTAATATAACATTAAATCACTGGCACTCTCAATAAGTTGGTCTTAGCAACCATATAGTTTGGCTTTCTTGAATCACTATAATAAATAATATAGTAGTTCCTTACTACTTATAATAGTTGTTTTCTGTAAGGTAATAGGTAATATATAGGGTTAAGTTTCTGTGAGGCTCTGGTCACATTTTCAGTGACTAAATAAGCATTTTTCTGTGTGTGTTTCTACTCAGTGATACCTTCCTTATTTTATACTTGTGAAATAACTTGATACAATTAGTTCAGTAACATTACACTATTACCAAATAGCACTAAAAATCATGTCTGAACAAACTTTACCTAATGCAAATGTTTCTCTGCAATGTGTACCTTGCACTTAGGAATATTAGGTTGTAGCATGCTGAGGGGCCATTTTAAACAGCCAGATCATCAACAAAAACCACAGAAATGGGACTAACTAGACTGCAAAAGAACACTTGTTTACAATGAGAGCTATAATAAGAAGGCTGAGTGTTATCCTCTCTGGCCTCAGCTGGGAATATGATGATATCTTGTTAAAGCAGCCTGACTATGACTAAATCAAGGATCTACAAAGTAGCTCTGTCCAAACAACTGTGTGTAGTCTTCCTATCTATAGCCTGTTTTCCAATCAGGTCAATTTGGATTCCGTTCCAAACACTGTGATGCTCTTTCCTCCTCTTCTTTGCTTTTGCCAAAATGTCATTCTCTTGCCCAGCCAAATCACCCGCAACTAATGAGGCTTAGTTCAGTCCACATCTTTCATTAACTTTCCTTGGATCTCCTTAGTTACCTGTTCATTTCCTTATCTATTAGAAAGCATGGACCACCTTAAGTCTAAAGCACTTGTCACCCAAAATAACAGCATATGGTTCTCAGGACTCTTGTAGGATGAATAATTTCTATCTATCTATCTATCTATCTATCTATCTATCTATCTATCTATCTATCTATCTATCTATCTATCTATCTATCTACCTACCTACCTACCTATCTAACCTGGCACAAAGAGGATACCGAGCAATATTGATGATTCTATATGATACTAATTTGGTTTAGAAGAACTGTTTTTCTTTAAATTACTCATTCCTGGGAAGACAAGTTATGAAGAAAAAGAGAATAATTTGTGAGAGACAAGTTAACAGCATGAGTCCGTGATTCCCAGATTTTGAATTTTTTGGACCAGTGCAACCTAGGGAACTGACATCAAGTTGCTTAATATTTCCTTTTTGCCAAAAGCCCCTCTTCATTACTCCTTTTAATAGCAGCTTTTAAAAAAGAAAATAAATATACCATAAAGACAAACAGGTAGAAAGGACATAGTACTTAAAGGTTTTGTTCTGGAAATGAATACATGCAGCCTCATGAAAAATTCACTTCACCCATGTACTTATCCAGTGTTTAATTCCTTGACCAAATATTTATTAAGTGATATGCACTATGAATTTTTCTAAGTAGTAAGGTAGAATGGTAAGTTCCTAAGGTAGAAAGGAAGTTCCTTGTACTCGTGGAGCTTTTTTTTTTTTAAAAAAAAAATCCAGAAACATCAAGAATCATTCATGACCAACCAGTACCGATCCACTAATGTATGCACAATATTTAGGAGCTATGACATGAGGGTACTTAGTCCCTAGTGGTGTTGTTCAATTCCTGCTTCTAAACTCAAAAGGAGGAAACAGGAAACTGTTGCCATGGGTGGGTACTGGGAATGCAGAGGCAGAGGAGCAGCTCTGAATCTGGACCCCAAGACAATGAAGTCCAGTCCTCAGTTAGGACCCCCAGGCTAGCTTTGCCTTGAAAATCAAATTCACATATAAATGGAAATCCTTCTGGAAGTTGACATTTTCACCATAAAAACCAATGACATATATTCAGATCAAAAAGCCTGAAATATAGTGCATAGTGAAACAATCGTCAGTGTATAGAGATTAGCCTTGAGAAAAGAAAGCAGGTTGGGAAGGAGAATGAGATAGGGCCTACCTTCCTATATTTGGGGAGTTCATCACCACTTTCTTAACAGAGTTCAAAAGAAAATCACTGCATGTGGTGAAATATGAGCTTTCAAAAGTGCTATGAAAAAACTTTCAGCACTGTTAAATGCACTCAGCCAACAAAAATAAGACACTTGCTGTTATTTGAATGAGCTGAATGAGTTAATAAAGGACAATACACATTTTTCTAAAATTCAGAGTTAAGAGAATGTGGCACCTGCCAAAACTAACAGAATTTGCAAATCTCTCGATAGACTGCAGGTCCCTTGTGACAATTCTAATGTTCTTGTCAAAATTTGTAAATATGGAACAAAATACTACACTATTTGAGAAGATGCTCATGCCTATAATCCTAGCTACTCAGGAGGCTGAGATCTGAGAATAACGGTTCAAAGCCAGCCCAGGCAGGAACATCCGTGAGACTCTTATCTCCGATAAACCACTAGAAAACTGGAAGTGGCACTGTGGCTCAAGCGGTAGAGCGCTCGCCTTGAGCTGAAGAGTGCAGGGATAGTGCCCAAGCCCAGAGTTCAAGCCCCATGACCAACAAAAAACAGAAGATCTTTTGGAATCTATGTATTTGCTGAAAAAAATTAATTATAATCCTGCTAGATTTTTAGGGCCTCGTGTGTGTGTTTGTGGTGTGTGTGTGTACTAGGGCTTTAACTCAGGGTCTGGCTACTGTCTTCAAACTCAAAATTGGAGATAAGAGTATCTTTGTTTGCCTGGTCTGACTTTGAACTGTGCCTTCTGAGTAGCTAGACTGACAGGCATGAGCCATCCATGCTTGGCTAAGGACTCACTCTTAAAAGCTGGACTTGTGACATTACCCTGCAGAAAGAGAAGGTAGCCAGGTGTTGGAATGTCAGTTTCTGGAACATACTGGGACTAGGACCAAGAAGAAAAAATGATCAAGAAACTATAAGCAGAAGTTTCTTTTTTTATCATAGCATTTTAGGATTAAAAATAAAAAGATTTACTAAAATTAGTCACAACATTGAACTCTTAAAAGGAGAAAACTTTAAAGTAAGGCAAATAGCCCAAATGCAGAACTTCAGACAACTTTATCAACTTCATACTATATACCACAGCAAGCAAATTAATTATTCCCAGATGCTGGGATGAAGAATGTTGCTGGATTGTTTTGACTCTCAAACTCCTCAGTATAAACACACTCACAGAACTGCATTCCCTTTTTTGGCTGCCAGTATGCAAGTAATTATACACTGAGCAGGATAATGTTGGATGCACTTTCCTTTGAATACCAAGCAAGTTCTGGGTTCTTTCAGCCTTTTGGACCATGCCCACGAGCATTTTTCTCTGACAGTCTTTAGTAACTACTGGTAAACAAGTTGTTTCTTTTTAAAAAAAATTTAACAGCAGCATAAGCCTCATTTCCAAAAATTTCCAGACTCCCTTAGAGCCAGAGGGACAAAATGTATCTCAAGTTCATTATAGCTCCAGAAAACAATTTTTCTGCAATCCCTGTGATAAAAAGTCAGAATTCATAATAATTTTTAAATATTTTATGTCACATTTGGCTCACAAGTAAACAAAGAAGGCAGATTATAAATCAATGGTGAGCTAGGTACTGGTGGCTCATGTTTGTTATACTTGCTATTTAGAAGGCTGAGTTCTGAGCATCGTGGTTTCCAGCTGAGGCAGGAAAGTCTGTGAGACGCACATCTCCAAAAAACTACTCAGAAAAGGGCAGAACTCAAGAGCACCAGCCTTGAGCAGAAGCTTAGGGACAGTGCCCAAGCTCTGAGTTCAAGCTGCAGGACTGGCTAAATCAATCAATTAATCAACTGTGAACTGGGATATGTTTATTATTAAGCATGAGTTCTTGCCATTGTCAGAGTGAGTAAAGGTTCCTAATTCTAATTCAGCCCCCCTCCTTTTTTTTTTTTGTGCCAGTCCTGGGGCTTGAACCTAGGGCTTAGGCACTATCCCTTGAGCTTTTTTGCTCAAGGCTAGCAGCTCCACTTCTGGACTTTTAGAGATAAGAGTCTTACAGAGGCTGGGAAGGTGGCTCAGTGGTAGAGTGCTTGCCTTGCATGAATGAGGCCCTGGGTCTGATACCTCAGTACCACATAAGCAGAAAAAAGCTGGAAGTGGTGCTGTGGCTCAAGTGGTAGAGCGCTAGCCTTGAGGTAAAGAGCTGAGGGACAGTGCCCAGGCCCAGAGTTCAGGCCCCATGACCAACAACAACAACAAAAGAGTCCTACAGACTGTTGTGTGTGGGCTAGCTTTGGATTTTGATCCCAAGATCTCAACCTCCTGAATAGATCGTATTACAGGGCTGAGCCACTGGCACCTGGCCTAGGCCAAATTTTTATGGGGCAAATGAAATGTGTGTTCTACTGGGTGAGTCCTGGCGGTTTTAGAAGAATCTGCCTGGACCTTCGCATTTCTTGGAGTAAATAACCTCAGTGAATTTGCTCCAGGCATTAATAAAGCACATGTGTGTGCATGTGCATATATGTGTGTAAAATGGGGGAAAAGGGGAGATAAGAAAGGCACAAGGAACACCTCAGGAGCTATTAAAGCAAAAAACATTTTCAGCAGAATAGAAAGGAAGTTCTGTAGTCCTGCTAGCTACAAAACAAATGAGAAGGAAAGTTCAAGGAAAGTTGATATCTAAAAATAAATAAATAAAAGGAAATTCAATGAGAAAACAATATTCAGGTCAGGTCTAAACGGAGAGAAAAACACTCATTCAGAACTGGGCTGCCATCCTGATTTCTCTAAAGTGAGCAGCTGCTGGTTATTGAAACCAGCCCACACCGTGGGTCTCCGCCACCATGGCAACACCCAGGCTGCCAGTGCTGGAGAGTCTAAGGCACTGGTCTATGGCCAGAAGCCTTCTGGCTACAAATGAGGGAGACTGTATGGGATTTTTTTTCCTTAATGTGTTTTGAAAGATTTTGATTTCTGGGTTTGTGGTTGGCTATTGGAATTTTTTTTTTTTGGTTGGTCTTGGGGTCTGAACTCGGCCTGAGCGCTGTCCCTCAGCTCTTCAGTTCAAGGCTTGAGTCACAATGCCATATCCAGCTTTTTTTGCCTATGTGATGCTGAGGAATCAAACCCAGGGCCTCATGCATGCAAGGCAAGCACTCTACCACTGAGCCACCTTCCCAGTCCCTAATGGAAACTTTTACAACCTGTAATAAAATCCTGACCAAAGGGGCAGATTTCTACCAAACAACATAGAAGAGAAGCATTGTGGTGGTCACTCAGTAAGTAACCTATTCCTACTTTCTTTTAAATAATCTCTTAAAAATCTTTTGTCAGTTCTGCATGTTTGTGCCTGCTATCTTGCACTGTAACTTTAAGATGCTTTGAAAAAAGACAAATTTGAAGGAGGCTGAGATTGGAGGAAAGCAGTTCAAAGTCTGTGAGACTTTTATCTCCAATTAAACACCAAAAAGCCAGAAGTGGAGCTGTGGCTCAAGCAGTAGAGTGCCAGCCTTGAGCAAAAACTCTAAGGGGGAGAATCCAGGCCTTACCCCAGTATTGGTATTATAGCTATATCTATAACTATATCTGTATCTATATATATGTATGTATTTATCTATGCATGTGTATGTGTGTATTTTATGTTTGTGTCTTATAATACATGATCCTAAAAAGGAAAGCTTTGATCATTTTGTGAGCTAGAAAGTTAGTTGATAATTAATTTAAAACACTGAAATTTAAAAACACAGATCATAGCTTATATGTTATAAATGCAGTGGCCACATAATTGACACATTCCAATGTTGAACTCACCATCTTGATTTTATTAACACTAAGCTAAAAATGTACTTTAAGTATAAAGAAAATTCCAACACAATAACCCCCTGATATTGTACAATAAATAATAGCACAAACATCCATCAAACTGCCTGGTTTCTTTTGTGTAATCTTGAGCAAGTTATTTAAACTCTCTCTGTAATGCTATTTTCTCATGTGTAAAATAGAAATAAGAACAACAATTTCTTCTAAAGTTGTCATAGGTGTCAAATGAGTTAATGTCTGCGAATTGCTTAGAATAGTGTTTAGTTAGTGTTAAATAAGTGCTTAGAAAATAAATGAGTAGACCTGTGCAGTGGCTCAAGTCTGTAATGCTAGCTATTTGGGAGGTGGAGTTTGGAGGACTGCAGAAAATATCACGAGTCACCCTCTCAACCAATGGCTAGGGGTAATAGTGTGCATTCATTTCCCCAGCTATGGAGGAAGCACATGGCTGGGTACAGAGATGTGTGCCTGTTCTCCCAGTGACTTGGGGAACCACAAGGAAGAGAATTACAGTCCAACTGGCCCAGGCTGGTCTTTCCCTCTAAAATAATGAAGAAAGAGGCTGGAGGTGTGGCTCAAGTGGTAGAGCACTAGCAAGCACCAGACTGAGTTCAATCCTCAGTACCACCAAAAAAGACAGAAAAGAAAATTATGAGTAAATAAGTAAATAATACTTTAAATTAAAGGCTCTCTTTTGACTATGGGAAATACCACCTTTGTATTTGTGTGTGTAAACCCACACTCAAGAAATGTTAGGCTTCTTAACATCTAAGGGTTACAACTTACTTGGAGTCATGCATTAGATCTCTCAAGCCCAATAGAGAAATTTATGTTCGAATTTAGCCAATTTGCATGCATGTGTGGGGGAGGTGATTTTAAAAAACAGACCCTAGCTCTTTTGATTCATTTCAGTCCTAAGGAATGTTTAACATGTGTTAAAAGCACAAGACATAGTGCTTGCTAAACTAATCATAAGATGCAACCCTAGAGTGGGAAATCCCTACTGTACCCACTTATTCTAGCAGAAACCAAAGTGTCCCAGCCTCCTGGAGAAAATAAAACAATCACACTTTTTTTTAGCTTCATAACAGATGGAGGACATCTTTCTAGAAGGACTTGTTTAAGGACTTTCCATTTCAAATCTGAACTCCACAATTGGTACTGGAGAACCCACTTCAGGTGAAGATGTACAACTGTCATGGTGACTATTCACGCTGTCATAAGATTCTGGCTTTTTAAAAATAAAAATGAAAAAAAAAAGGTTGTAATTGTGTTATTGTCTTTATGAAATACTTTTCTTCCATTTGCACTTCTTCACCAGGGAAGGAGTTTTGCTGTTAGCTATAAATTGTTTTTAAAAAATGCTCTCACAGATTGTGTTGGAGTAGTTCTACACTAATGTAACAGTCTACCATTCAGAGGTTCCATAACTTTTTGGATACTAGTTTATCTGAGGCGAACAGGTTCGCATTTTCACTAATATTTTAAAATTAAATTACATTGCTAAGTGCAGGACCTAGAACACATTCTGGGATCTAAAAAGAAAGAAAGCAACACTTAGTTTATGAAAATGGTGAAAAAAAACTTGCTTTTACAAAATAAAGGAATCCCCTGCAACAATTCCAAATAGAAATAGGAAAAGGTGGGAATACTTAAGCTCAGGACTGAAAGGACCAACATTGAAATACATGAAGTTCATTTGTAAAATTTCAAGGTCACTCCAGAGTTGAACACATATCCTGTTTTCTAAGAAAACAAATTCCATCCACTGAATCATATCCAGTGAAACTTTTTGTGGAAAGTTGTTTGGAAGCTAGAAGCAAAATAAGAGAAAGGCAGTAGTATTCCATAGCTGAAGAAAACAGAAGCTGCCACTAGAAGAAACGCAGATCCACTGAGTCATTTGAGAAAATAGAATCAGACTGGCTTTACTGTTCCAAGAGGCTTAAATGAAAATCATTTTCAAAAGCAGTCTCATTTTCTACATTCTACTCCTCCAAGAACTGAAAAGGCCTGTACAAGAATGTCGTCACTAGCACCCAATGCTACTTAAAACAGAAGGGAAATTATGAGGTTCAGGTTAGCTGTGCTGGAATAGCAATTGCTAGACCTGTGGGCTCCAGTTTCACTTGGTCACTGGTTAATGTATGAATAGTTACTGTCTGAGATGCTAATATCCCTGGTGGTGGTGGTGGCAGCCTCAAGCAGTTATAGCAACAGACTTAGTAATAGAAGCAATAGTCTTAGGAGCAGCAGCAGGAGGAGGAACAGAAAAGCAACAGTAGCAGTGGGAACAGAAGGAATAGAAACAGTGCAGAATTAGTACTAGTAGTACAAATAGAAGCAGCAACAGTAGCATCCACAGTCACAAGTAGTAGTAACAGTAGCTATCAATAGAAACAGCAACAGTAGCAAGAAGTTGACAACAGCAGCAGCAACAGTAGCACCAGTTCCCATTTATTGAGGATCCCTGTCCCTCACTTGATTAGGAACTATAAAAAACTTATTTTAGCTGGGTGCTGGTTGCTCAGACCTATAATCCAAGCTATTCAGAAAGCTAAGATTTGAGGACCTCAGTTTGAAGCCATCCCAGGCAGAAAAGTACACGAGACTCTTATCTCCAATTAGCCACAAAAAGCCATAAGTGGAGCTATGGCCCAAGTGGCAGAGCACTAACCTTGAGCACAAAAGCTCAGGAAACAGTACCTAGGCCCAGATTAAAGCCCCAGAACTGGGGGTTGATGGAGAAACCACAACACATTATCTCACTGAACCCCTATATTGATGTTTTGGAATAGGTATTGCTACCCTCAGTGGACAACTCAAAAAAACCAAGACCAGAGAAACTAAATAATTATCTCACTATCACTTTTATTAGGTGAAAAATGTGGCTTTTGAATTGAGATGCATCTAATTTCAAAATCTTGCTCTTGGGAAATAGTGTGGTGAAGTTTAGGGTGTCTCAAGCAACAACAAGTTTATGAGTCATCTGGAGAACTTGGATACACTGGAGATTTGGATGCATTTGGGCTTTTGTCCTGACTGAGAACCTTGAATTTCTTACAGGCTCCCAATTAATACTGTGTGTCTGGGAAGCACACTCTATTAGCAAAGGGAGAGTGAAAGGAAAGGATGATTCCCCCTCGGAATGTGTGGCCCTCAGCTTGCTCATCTGTAGCACAAAGGGGTTTGATAGGAATTATTTTTAAAATATACTCCATTTCTAAAATCCAAGTGATCTTGTGGTATTAAGAAACCAGATCACACAGGAATGACTATTAGCCCCATGAATTTTTAAACTGGCTTCAGATGAGATTCTGGCTATGATTTATGTATCTTTCTGAAGGATCTCTGACAGGTGGGGATCAGCTACCCTTGCACAAATTACATTATTGTTAAGCTTTAGGCTGAGCTCAAATCTTACTGAAAGAGTTCAAAGCACTTCTTTACATAAGCATCTTTAAAGATTATGAATGTAAAAATAGTTTCTTACGAGAAGCTTAGATGGCAGGGTTTTTCTTTTTTAATAACAGAAATGAGAAGTCTTCAAAAAACATAATGGTAGCACAATCTATAAAAATATGTTAATGCCTCATTTTAAAGTCTTACAGAAATTGAGGTTTTCTGAGTTAACAAAATAGACTTCATCACAGATGGTCTGAATGATAAAAGGGACCAGCACACTAGTGTAGCAAGACTAAAAACAGTGCTCTAAGCTGAGCAGGCTGGAAGCCTGCAAGGAAATCTTTCTACATGCTAAGTGTGGAAGCAAGAAGAGTTTTGATTGGCAAGGGCACTTCAAATGCTTTCGGCAAGGCTTAGGGCCATAAGATGTGCAATTTTTATGAAGAAGCCATTTCTAATTAGAATGAATGCCTTATTAAGATGCATTTTCTCATCATACTATGCCTATACAAGACAATGACAGCAAGGAATGTGGATTTTTCTCTCTTCCAAAAACTACATACAGTCCAGATCACCAAGAGGGATACTTTGAAATTCCTTTTGAAATTTACACAAGGATATCATCTTCCTTCCTTCCTTCCCTTCCTTCCTTCCTTCCTTCCTTCCTTCCTTCCTTCCTTCCTTCCTTCCTTCCTTCCTTTCTTTCTTTCTTTCTTTCTTTTTTTCTTTCTTTCTTTCTTTCTTTCTTTTTTTCTTTCTTTCTTCCTTCCTTCCTTCCTTCCTATCTTTCTTTTTCTTTCCTTCTTTTTTGCCAGTCCTGGAGCTTGAATTCAGGGCCTGGCCACTGCACTTGAGCTTCTTTTGCTAAAGGCTAGCACTCTACCACTTAAGCCACAGTGTCACTTCTGGCTTTTTCCGTGTATGTGGTACTGAAGAATCAAACTCAGGGCTTCACGCATGCTAGGCAAGCACTCTTCCACTAAACCACATTTCCCCATCCCCTGGGGTTTCCTATCCTCTTACAACCTACGAGTGCAAAGAATTTCCCAATGGTGAGAACTATTAGAAGTATTGGAACCCTCAGCTGAGGAATAAATACATGCCTATCTGGGAATGGCCTACATATAGGTGGTGTCTGATAGAATCTAGTCGCACATGTGTGGGTGCTTGTACATGCATGCACATATGTGTACCAGTACCAGTACTAGGGCTTGAACTCAGTGTCTAGGTGCTGTCCTTCAGCTTTTCTCACTTAGTGCTGGCACTCTGAGCCACAGCTTTACCTCCAGCTCCTTGGTGCTTCGTTGAAAATGAGAGTCTCATGGATTTTCCTGCCTGGGCTGGCTTTAAACCTTGATCCTCAGATCTCAGCTTCCTGAGTATCTAGGATTATGCCAGGCATGAGCCATGGGCATTTGGCTTATGTTTCTTATGGTCCTTTAAGGTTGGTCAGTATTTACTAAGGTAATTCTCAGTTGACCCATGACAGCAATATACTGTCAAATTTTTCAAATTGGTGAAATCACTTTTTCCTAAATAATTTCTTCTAAGGAATCACAAAGTGTAAAAATAGGTGGAATCAGATCTATTCCATTTGACATTTGGAAAGAAGGGTTCATTTCACATCAGCTACAATTAATAGGTTGTATTCTATTAGTTGCTGATTAATATACTATCAGAAAGTATGTTAAAAATCTTATGTCTCTTAGTATTGTGGCTTGACTAGGCTCCACCAGGACATTCTTGTGTGGGACCTTCCCTGCAGTCAATCATCAAAGTATTTGAAGGCTCTATCAGGCTGGGAATCAAAATGGCTCCTTCATTCCATGTCTAATGCTTCAATTCTCCTTGGATTCTCTTTGTCTCCATGTAGCGGGTCATCATCCATGGCTTCTCATGGTGCTTTGGGGTTCTTATAATATGGTGGTTTCTAAGTAGTCACATTTCACAGCAGCTAACTTCTGGGAGGCAGTAATTATTGCCAGAGCAGCTAATTAATAGCTATGGCCAAAACTGGCACAAGAGTTGGCACTTCTACTACATCTTATTGTCAAATAAATCCCAGACTCAAAGGTGTAAAGAAACGGAGTCCTGCTGGGAAGGTAGCAATCTCACTTTGCAGAAGAGCATATGGGTTAGGGAGGTATTGTGGTACCATCTTTGGAAAATGTAATTTGCCACAGTTAAAAAGCACTATGGTAATAAGATTTGAGATGGTAAACTTTTACAGGGATGAAAGTAGTACAGTTGGTTTTATTTCTGAGTCTTCTTTACTAGCAGTGATATTATTACATCCTTTTGGGGAAAATGCTGTGAGCTACTCTCTGTTGTAGGGGAAGAAAGACAATGTGAACATAGAAATTATGGATATTGACGTTAAGATGAATATGAACAGCTAATCTTCCTCTTTCCCTGTTTTCAGAGAACATGACTGACATAGTCACAATATGGCCCCAGAACATTCACAGTGAAAACATAGAAAGCTGCAGAAATACAAGGCTATTCCTGCTAATAGAAAAGCAAGCAGCTGTCATTTGGCAGAGCATTTTAGGGGGAAAAAAGCCTTCTGTAGAAAATAACTGATAAAATCAGAAAGACTGATTTGAGCGATGTACAAGGAAACCCTGTAAACCTGCCATTAGAAAGAAGAGTTCTGACAAAGATGTGGAACTCCAACCCAGAGAGCTGGGGCCACAGGACTTCTACAACCTAGAAGAATCAGAACTCTTCTTTTCTTTCCTCCCCCCCCCCCCCCCCCCCGTCCTGAGGATTGAACTCAGGGCCTGAACTTTTTTTACTAAAGGCTATTGCTCTATTTCTTGAGCCAGAGCTCCACTTTCAGATTTTTGGTGGTTGATTAGAGATAAGAAACTCACATACTTTCCTGCCTGGCCTGGCTTTGAACCATGATCCTCAGATCTCAGCCTCCTGAGTAACTAGGATTACGGGTATGAGGTACCAGCATCTGAAAACCAGAAGACTATACTAATTAGGGAGTTCTCCTGATTCCTTATAAAAAGGGAAATAACACACCATAAATTATATATTAGATACAAAATATCATTTACTGTGATCAATTACATATGCTATTTACGTATTAAATATTTCATCTCAGAAAGTCAGTTATTCTCAAGGAATACATTGGTTGTCATCAATCTCCAAATTATTGACTCACTCAAACTTGTGTTAGGGCATCTGAGAGCACTGAGTAGTACTTGAGCATAAAAGTCAAGATCTCTATGCCCAGAATGAACAAAATTTATCGTAGTTCTTCCTTTCCAAGGCTTATTTGTATGTAGATCTGTTA